>NC_053023.1:565661009-565775852 GCF_003073215.2 Triticum urartu
CTATATTTGGATATCGGAAGTGTTCCGGGTGAAATCGGGATTTTACCGGAATACCGGGAGGGTTACCGGAACCCCCCGGGAGCTAAATGGGCCATAGTGGGCCTTAGTGGAAAAGAGAAGGGGCTGCCCTAGATGGGCTGCGCGCCTCCCCCCCTCCCCTAGTCCTATTAGGACTAGGAGAGGTGGCCGGCCCCCTCCTCCTCTTTTCCCCTCCGAGGAATCCTAGTTGGACTAGGATTGGAGGGGGAATCCTACTCCCAGAGGGAGTAGGACTCTCCTGCGCCTCCCTCTATGGCCGGCCAGCCTTCCCCCCTCTACTCCTTTATATACGGAGGCAGGGGACACCTCTAGACACACAAGATGATCCGCGTGATCTATTCCTTAGCCGTGTGCGGTGCCCCCTGCCACCATATACCTCGATAATACTGTAGCAGAGTTTAGGCGAAGCCCTGCTGCTGTAGTTCATCAAGATCGTCACCACGCCGTCGTGCTGACGGAACTCTTCCCCGACACTTTGCTGGATCGGAGTCCGGGGATCGTCATCGTGCTGAACGTGTGCTCGAACTCGGAGGTGCCGTAGTTTCGGTGCTTGATCGGTTGGATCGTGAAGACGTACGACTACTTCCTCTACGTCGTGTCATCGCTTCCGCAGTCGGTCTGCGTTGGGTACGTAGACAGCACTCTCCCTCTCGTTGCTATGCATCACATGATCTTGCGTGTGCGTAGGAAATTTTTTGAAATTACTACGAAACCCAACAGTGGTTTCAGAGCCTAGGTTATTTATGTTGATGTTACATGCACGAGTAGAACACAAGTGAGTTGTGGATGATACAAGTCATACTGCCTACCAGCATGTCATACTTTGGTTCGGCGGTATTGTTGGATGGGACGACCCGGACCAACATTACGCGTACGCTTACGCGAGACCGGTTCCCTCGACGTGCTTTGCACATAGATGGCTTGCGGGCGACTGTCTCTCCAACTTTAGTTGAACCAAGTATGGCTACGCCCGGTCCTTGCGAAGGTTAAAACGGAGTCTATTTGACAAACTATCGTTGTGGTTTTGATGCGTAGGTGAGATTGGTTCTTACTTAAGCCCGTAGCAGCCACGTAAAACATGCAACAACAAAGTAGAGGACGTCTAACTTGTTTTTGCAGGGCATGTTGTGATGTGATATGGTCAAGGCATGATGCTGAATTTTATTGTATGAGATGATCATGTTTTGTAAGCGAGTTATCGGCAACAGGCAGGAGCCATATGGTTGTCGTTTTATTGTATGCAATGCAATCGCGATGTAATATTACTAAACGGTAGTGATAGTCGTGGAAGCATAAGATTGGCGAGACGACAACGATGCTACGATGGAGATCAAGGTGTCGCGCCGGTGACAATGGTGATCATGACGGTGCTTCGGAGATGGAGATCACAAGCACAAGATGATGATGGCCATATCATATCACTTATATTGATTGCATGTGATGTTTATCCTTTTATGCATCTTATCTTGCTTTGATTGACGGTAGCATTATAAGATGATCTCTCACTAAATTATCAAGAAGTGTTCTCCCTGAGTATGCACCGTTGCCAAAGTTCGTCGTGCCCAGACACCACGTGATGATCGGGTGTGATAAGCTCTACGTTCAAATACAACGGGTGCAAAACAGTTGCACACGCGGAATACTCAGGTTATACTTGACGAGCCAAGCATATACAGATATGGCCTCGGAACACGAAGACCGAAAGGTCGAGCGTGAATCATATAGTAGATATGATCAACATAATGATGTTCACCGATGAAACTAATCCATCTCACGTGATGATCGGACATGGTTTAGTTGATTTGGATCACGTGATCACTTAGAGGATTAGAGGGATGTCTATCTAAGTGGGAGTTCATAATATGATTAAATTGAACTTAAAATTTATCATGAACTTAGTACTTGATAGTATCTTGCTTGTTTATGTTGATTGTAGATAGATGGCTCGTGCTGTTGTTCCGTTGAATTTTAATGCGTTCCTTGAGAAAGCAAAGTTGAAAGATGATGGTAGCAATTACACGAACTGGGTCCGTAACTTGAGGATTATCCTCATTGCTGCACAGAAGAATTACGTCCTGGAAGCACCGCTGGGTGCCAGGCCTGCTGCTGGAGCAACACCAGATGTTATGAACGTCTGGCAGAGCAAAGCTGATGACTACTCGATAGTTCAGTGTGCCATGCTTTACGGCTTAGAATCGGGACTTCAACGACGTTTTGAACGTCATGGAGCATATGAGATGTTCCAGGAGTTGAAGTTAATATTTCAAGCAAATGCCCGGATTGAGAGATATGAAGTCTCCAATATGTTCTATAGCTGCAAGATGGAGGAGAACAATTCTGTCAGTGAGCATATACTCAAAATGTCTGGGTATAATAATCACTTGATTCAATTGGGAGTTAATCTTCCGGATGATTGCGTCATTGACAGAATTCTCCAATCACTGCCACCAAGCTACAAGAGCTTCGTGATGAACTATAATATGCAAGGGATGAACAAGACTATTCCCGAGCTCTTCGCAATGCTGAAAGCTGCGGAGGTAGAAATCAAGAAGGAGCATCAAGTGTTGATGGTTAACAAGACCACTAGTTTCAAGAAAAAGGGCAAAGGGAAGAACAAGGGGAACTTCAAAAAGAACGGCAAGCAAGTTGCTGCTCAAGAGAAGAAACCCAAGTCTGGACCTAAGCCTGAAACTGAGTGCTTCTACTGCAAGCAGACTGGTCACTGGAAGCGGAACTGCCCCAAGTATTTGGCGGATAAGAAGGATGGCAAGGTGAACAAAGGTATATGTGATATACATGTTATTGATGTGTACCTTACTAGAGCTCGCAGTAGCACCTGGGTATTTGATACTGGTTCTGTTGCTAATATTTGCAACTCGAAACAGGGACTACGGAATAAGCGGGCACTGGCAAAGGACGAGGTGACGATGCGCGTGGGAAACGGTTCCAAAGTCGATGTGATCGCAGTCGGCACGCTACCTCTACATCTACCTTCGGGATTAATATTAGACCTAAATAATTGTTATTTGGTGCCAGCGTTGAGCATGAACATTATATCTGGATCTTGTTTAATGCGAGACGGTTATTCATTTAAATCAGAGAATAATGGTTGTTCTATTTATATGAGTAATATCTTTTATGGTCATGCACCCTTGAAGAGTGGTCTATTTTTATTGAATCTCGATAGTAGTAATACACATATTCATAATGTAGAAACCAAAAGATGCAGAGTTGATAATGAAAGTGCAACTTATTTGTGGCACTGTCGTTTAGGTCATATCGGTGTAAAGCGCATGAAGAAACTCCATACTGATGGACTTTTGGAACCACTTGATTATGAATCACTTGGTACTTGCGAACCGTGCCTCATGGGCAAGATGACTAAAACACCGTTCTCTGGTACTATGGAGAGAGCAACAGATTTGTTGGAAATCATACATACCGATGTATGTGGTCCGATGAATATTGAGGCTCGTGGCGGATATCGTTATTTTCTCACCTTCACAGATGATTTGAGCAGATATGGATATATCTACTTAATGAAACATAAGTCTGAAACATTTGAAAAGTTCAAAGAATTTCAGAGTGAAGTTGAAAATCATCGTAACAAGAAAATAAAGTTTCTGCGATCTGATCGTGGAGGAGAATATTTGAGTTACGAGTTTGGTGTACATTTGAAAAACTGTGGAATAGTTTCGCAACTCACGCCACCCGGAACACCACAGCGTAATGGTGTGTCCGAACGTCGTAATCGTACTTTACTAGATATGGTGCGATCTATAATGTCTCTTACTGATTTACCGCTATCGTTTTGGGGTTATGCTCTAGAGACGGCTGCATTCACGTTAAATAGGGCACCATCAAAATCCGTTGAGACGACGCCTTATGAACTGTGGTTTGGCAAGAAACCAAAGTTGTCGTTTCTGAAAGTTTGGGGCTGCGATGCTTATGTGAAAAAACTTCAACCTGATAAGCTCGAACCCAAATCGGAGAAATGTGTCTTCATAGGATATCCAAAGGAAACTATTGGATACACCTTCTATCACAGATCCGAAGGCAAGACCTTTGTTGCTAAATTCGGAAACTTTCTTGAGAAGGAGTTTCTCTCGAAAGAAGTGAGTGGGAGAAAAGTAGAACTTGACGAGGTAACTGTACCTGCTCCCTTACTAGAAAGTAGTTCATCACAGAAAACTGTTTCAGTGACACCTACACCAGCTAGTGAGGAAGCCAATGATAATGATCATGAAACTTCAGATCAAGATACTACTGAACCTTGTAGATCAACCAGAGTAAGATCCGCACCAGAGTGGTACGGTAATCCTGTTCTGGAAGTCATGCTACTAGATCATGATGAACCTACGAACTATGAAGAAGCGATGGTGAGCCCAGATTCCGCAAAGTGGCTCGAAGCCATGAAATCTGAGATGGGATCCATGTATGAGAACAAAGTATGGACTTTGGTTGACTTGCCCGTTGATCGGCAAGCAATTGAGAATAAATGGATCTTTAAGAAGAAGACTGACGCTGATGGTAATGTTACTGTCTACAAAGCTCGACTTGTCGCAAAAGGTTTTCGGCAAGTTCAAGGGATTGACTACGATGAGACCTTCTCACCCGTAGCGATGCTTAAGTCCGTCCGAATCATGTTAGCGATTGCCGCATTTTATGATTATGAAATGTGGCAAATGGATGTCAAAACTGCATTCCTGAATGGATTTCTGGAAGAAGAGTTGTATATGATGCAACCGGAAGGTTTTGTCGATCCAAAGGGAGCTAACAAAGTGTGCAAGCTCCAGCGATCCATTTATGGACTGGTGCAAGCCTCTCGGAGTTGGAATAAACGCTTTGATAGTGTGATCAAAGCATTTGGTTTTATACAGACTTTCGGAGAAGTCTGTATTTACAAGAAAGTGAGTGGGAGCTCTGTAGCATTTCTGATATTATATGTGGATGACATATTGCTGATTGGAAATGATATAGAATTTCTGGATAGCATAAAGGGATACTTGAATAAAAGTTTTTCAATGAAAGACCTTGGTGAAGCTGCTTACATATTAGGCATTAAGATCTATAGAGATAGATCAAGACGCTTAATTGGACTTTCACAAAGCACATACCTTGACAAAATTTTGAAGAAGTTCAAAATGGATCAAGTAAAGAAAGGGTTCTTGCCTGTGTTACAAGGTGTGAAGTTGAGTAAGACTCAATGCCCGACCACCGCAGAAGATAGAGAGAATATGAAAGATGTTCCCTATGCATCAGCCATAGGCTCTATCATGTATGCAATGCTGTGTACCAGACCTGATGTGTGCCTTGCTATAAGTTTAGCAGGGAGGTACCAAAGTAATCCAGGAGTGGATCACTGGACAGCGGTCAAGAACATTCTTAGATACCTGAAAAGGACTAAGGATATGTTTCTCGTATATGGAGGTGACAAAGAACTCACCGTAAAAGGTTACGTTGATGCAATCTTTGACACTGATCCGGACGATTCTAAATCGCAAACCGGATACGTGTTTACATTAAACGGTGGAGCTGTCAGTTGGTGCAGTTCTAAACAAAGCGTCGTAGCGGGATCTACATGTGAAGCGGAGTACATAGCTGCTTCGGAAGCGGCGAACGAAGGAGTCTGGATGAAGGAGTTCATATCCGATCTAGGTGTCATACCTAGTGCATCGGGTCCAATGAAAATCTTTTGTGATAATACTGGTGCAATTGTCTTGGCAAAGGAATCCAGATTTCACAAAAGGACCAAACACATCAAGAGACGCTTCAATTCCATCCGGGATCTAGTCCAGGTGGGAGACATAGAGATTTGCAAGATACATACGGATCTGAATGTTGCAGACCCGTTGACTAAGCCTCTTCCACGAGCAAAACATGATCAGCACCAAGGCTCCATGGGTGTTAGAATCATTACAGTGTAATCTAGATTATTGACTCTAGTGCAAGTGGGAGACTGAAGGAAATATGCCCTAGAGGCAATAATAAAGTTATTATTTATTTCCTTATAATCATGATAAATGTTTATTATTCATGCTAGAATTGTATTAACCGGAAACATAATACATGTGTGAATACATAGACAAACAAAGTGTCACTAGTATGCCTCTACTTGACTAGCTCGTTAATCAAAGATGGTTATGTTTCCTAACCATGAACAATGAGTTGTTATTTGATTAACGAGGTCACATCATTAGTTGAATGATCTGATTGACATGACCCATTCCATTAGCTTAGCACCAGATCGTTTAGTATGTTGCTACTGCTTTCTTCATGACTTATACATGTTCCTATGACTATAAGATTATGCAACTCCCGTTTGCCGGAGGAACACTTTGGGTGCTACCAAACGTCACAACGTAACTGAGTGATTATAAATGAGCATTACAGGTGTCTCCAAAGGTAGATGTTGGGTTGGCGTATTTCGAGATTAGGATTTGTCACTCTGATTGTCGGAGAGGTATCTCTGGGCCCTCTCGGTAATACACATCACATAAGCCTTGCAAGCATTACAACTAATATGGTAGTTGTGAGATGATGTATTACGGAACGAGTAAAGAGACTTGCCGGTAACGAGATTGAACTAGGTATTGGATACCGACGATCAAATCTCGGGCAAGTAACATACCGATGACAAAGGGAACAACGTATGTTGTTATGCGGTCTGACCGATAAAGATCTTCGTAGAATATGTAGGAGCCAATATGGGCATCCAAGTCCCGCTATTGGTTATTGACCGGAGACGTGTCTCGGTCATGTCTACATTGTTCTCGAACCCGTAGGGTCCGCACGCTTAAGGTTACGATGACAGTTACATTATGAGTTTATGCATTTTGATGTACCGAAGGTTGTTCGGAGTCCCGGATGTGATCACGGACATGACGAGGAGTCTCGAAATGGTCGAGACGTAAAGATTGATATATTGGAAGCCTATATTTGGATATCGGAAGTGTTCCGGGTGAAATCGGGATTTTACCGGAATACCGGGAGGGTTACCGGAACCCCCCGGGAGCTAAGTGGGCCATAGTGGGCCTTAGTGGAAAAGAGAAGGGGCTGCCCTAGATGGGCAGCGCGCCTCCCCCCCTCCCCTAGTCCTATTAGGACTAGGAGAGGTGGCCGGCCCCCTCCTCCTCTTTTCCCCTCCGAGGAATCCTAGTTGGACTAGGATTGGAGGGGGAATCCTACTCCCAGAGGGAGTAGGACTCTCCTGCGCCTCCCTCTATGGCCGGCCAGCCTTCCCCCCTCTACTCCTTTATATACGGAGGCAGGGGACACCTCTAGACACACAAGTTGATCCACGTGATCTATTCCTTAGCCGTGTGCGGTGCCCCCTGCCACCATATACCTCGATAATACTGTAGCAGAGTTTAGGCGAAGCCCTGCTGCTGTAGTTCATCAAGATCGTCACCACGCCGTCGTGCTGGCGGAACTCTTCCCCGACACTTTGCTGGATCGGAGTCCGGGGATCGTCATCGTGCTGAACGTGTGCTCGAACTCGGAGGTGCCATAGTTTCGGTGCTTGATCGGTTGGATCGTGAAGACGTACGACTACTTCCTCTACGACGTGTCATCGCTTCCGCAGTCGGTCTGCGTTGGGTACGTAGACAGCACTCTCCCTCTCGTTGCTATGCATCACATGATCTTGCGTGTGCGTAGGAATTTTTTTGAAATTACTACGAAACCCAACAGGAGGCGCCTTGGAGCGCCTCCAACAGATTGTCCGGCGCCTCCGGTTGGATGGGGGTCACCGGCACGGTGGGCTTGCTCCTCTTGGAAGGAGGTCCCCGCCGGACTCTGGAACCTTTGAAGGTTCCGGAGCGGTGTCCGGCTGAGAGCCGGACTTGGAGCCCTGGGGGGTTTTATCCCCTTTACTCCTGGAGTCCGGGAGGTCGCCTTGCGGCGCCTCCAGGACCACATCCTCCCGGCTTGGAACCTGTTGAGACAACACTTCGGCATCGTCAGTAGGGCGGGGGGAGGAAGCCGTCGGAAGCGAATTCACATCTGACGAGTCCAGTGAACCGCTCGACGATGCGTCGAGCCGGTCTTTGGGTGGGCTGCATAATCATATTCGACATAAGGGAAAGCTGTGCAATAAAGGAATACTATGAATTACTCTGGTCTCCGGATACTTACGATTTCGCCAGGGGCTTGGCCCTGAGCGGCCACTCTTCTCCGCCGTCGTCGGCGTCGGTGGAGTAGTCCGGGGGAAGGGTTCTCCCCTTCTTGGACCCTTCGGCCTCCCCAGAGAGGGCGGCCTTCCTTTTCTTCTCTCCTCCCGCTGGAGGGGGAGAGGTCTCTTCTTCTTCCTCCTCGTCTTCACGGGAGGAATGCGCCTCGGAGCCGTCGGATGATGCATCCGACACCTCCTGGCGCCGGGCACTCTTTCGAGTCCCCATGGCCTTCTTCGTGGCCTTCTTCTTCGGCACCACATAGGGTGCCGGAACCAGCAGCTTCGCCAAGCGGGCATCAGCTGGGTCTTAGGGCAAGGGAGCCGGACAGTCGATCTGTCCGGACTTCGCCTTCCAACTCTGTCAGAGGTAAGGGAGCTTAGATCCCACATTGAGTTAAACTATGGAAAACTAGTACCCTGTAAAAAGTACAAACAACTTACCGCGCTAGCATGACGCTGCGTGCTGAATCCGCGATCCTCGGTGGCGGATGCGGGAGCCTCGGCGCCCTTGAAAAGCACCTTCCAGACATCTTCGTACGTCGTGTCGAAGAGCCTGCTCAGAGTTCGGTGCTGCGCCGGGTTGAACTCCCACAGATTGAAGGTCCGTTGTTGACACGGGAGGATCAGGCGGATGAGCATAACCTGGACTACATTGACAAGCTTGAGCTGCTTGTCCACCAGGGTTTGGATGCATGTTTGCACTCCAGTCACCTCTCCTTTGTTGCCCCACGACAGGCCCGTCTCTTTCCAGGACATGAGCCGCGTTGGGGGTCCGGACCGAAACTCGGGGGCTGCGACCCACTCAGGGTCGCACGGCTCGGTGATGTAAAACCACCCCGATTGCCACCCCTTCAGAGTCTCCACAAAGGAGCCCTCGAGCCATAAGACGTTGGGCATCTTGCCCACCATGGCGCCTCCGCACTCCGCTTGGTTGCCGCGCACCACCTTCGGCTTGACATTGAAAGTCTTGAGCCAAAGGCCGAAATGGGGGCGGATGCAGAGGAACGCCTCGCACACGACGATAAACGCCGAGATGTTGAGGATGAAGTTTGGGGCCAGATCATGAAAATCCAGGCCGTAGTAGAACATGAGTCCCCGGACGAATGGGTGGATCGGAAAGCCCAGTCCGCGGAGGAAGTGGGGAAGGAACACTACCCTCTCATGGGGCCTTGGGGTGGGGAGGAGCTGCCCCTTTTCGGGAAGCCGGTACGCGATGTCGTTAGACAAGTATCCGACCTTTCTCAGTTTTTTGATGTGTCCCTCCGTGACGGAGGAGACCATCCACTTGCCTCCCGCTCCGGACATGGCTGGAGAAGATTGAGGTGGGGAGTGCGGACTTGGGCGCTGGAGCTCGAGTGCGCGAGAATGGATAGGCAAAGGAGGAAGAAGGCGTAGGTGAAAAGGCGGATCCTTATCCCCTTATATGGGTGGACGCAACTGCGTGTCCCCACCAGCCTGGTAAAACTCACTTATCTCCAAGCGCCGTAATCAATGGCGCGGTTGGGTTACCCACGCCCGTATTGATGAGAATCCCGGAATAAGGGGACACGATCTCTGCTTTAACAAGACGTGCCAAGGAAACCGCCTCGCATGATGCGCTGACGTGGGATAATGAAACGACTCGGATAAAGGCTTGGCCGTGGTGTGTCGCACTACGGAATACGTCAACAGATTAGATTTGTGTAAATATTATTCTCTCTATGGCAATATATGGAAACTTATTTTGCAGAGCCAGACACTATCTTTGTGTTCAAAATCTTCTATGAAGTACTTGGAGGAGGAACCCGCCTTGCAATGCCAAAGACAATCTGCGCGCCGGACTCGTCGTCATTGAAGCCTGGTTCAGGGGCTACTGAGGGAGTCCTGGATTAGGGGATGTTCGGATAGCCGGACTATACCTTCGGCCGGACTCCCGGACTATGAAGATACAAGATTGAAGACTTCGTCCCGTGTCCGGAAGGGACTTTCCTTGGCGTGGAAGGCAAGCTTGGCGATACGGATATGTGGATCTCCTACCATTGTAACCGACTTTGTGTAACCCTAACCCTCCTCCGGTGTCTATATAAACCGGAGGGTTTTAGTCCGTAGGACAACATACAAAACAACAATCATACCATAGGCTAGCTTTTAGGGTTTAGCCTCTCCGATCTCGTGGTAGATCTACTCTTGTACTACCCATACCATCAATATTAATCAAGCAGGACGTAGGGTTTTTACCTCCATCGAGAGGGCCCGAACCTGGGTAAAACTTCGTGTCCCTTGCCTCCTGTTACCATCCGGCCTAGACGCACAGTTCGGGACCCCCTACCCGAGATCCGCCGGTTTTGACACCGACAATGATTCTCTGACATCACAATGGATGAGTTATTTTTGTTGCTTATCAGTTTATTTTCAATTGCAACGATGTACTAGAAGCAGAGTTACATGCAATCATGCAAGGAATGGCGTTTGCTTTACAACATTCTAACCTTCCAGTCATTGTCCAATCTGATTCAAATGAAGCTTTGTCTAGTCTTACAGGAGATGGACTAGTTGGTTCTGCCCATGGACATCTGGTGGCTGAAATTAAGGAGTTGATGAAAGACCGGGAGTTTATTTCCCAGAAATTATCTAGGGATCAAAATAGAGCTGCCGACCGTTTGGCAAATTATAGTCGCTTAGAGTGTATCATGGCTGTGTGGTTGTACCTAGGTCCATCATGTATTGAGTATCTTTTGCCTCTCGACTGTAACCCTCTCATTATGAAATAAAACTCTCATTTCCTCGCAAAAAAGAGAAAGAATAATGTTATAGGTACTTTAGAAAAAAGGTTCGGTAGTAGTACTCATCACGCTACAGCTTAATATGCACAATTGCATACAGTATGATTTTACACAAAGCCACACGCCTTTATCCGTGTGCTACCGACGCGCGTGCTCTACTTTGTTCACGGAGGGCCCCCTTTGCAGTTCTGGGGTGTTTGCGCATGTTTGGGAAGGTCCATTTCAATTTTTAAAGCTTGACCTACCCCATTGCATGCACACATGATCAGCCAGGTTTGCTTTGCACTGAAACGTGACTCCTCTCCGTTGTCATGTGAGGAGATGGAAACTCCACGTCTTTTTTTTGAATAATAATGTTAGCAGAATAGCAGTAGTCGTGCGGACTCACGCCGCGCCCGATGGCGATGAGTCCATCTTCTCGCTCGGTTTTTAAAACCTGGCGGTACACTTATGATTTGATTGGAGCCGTTGTACCGAACGATGACGATGACGCAAACCCTCACTCACTCACACCGGCCCTTTTCAGACTTGATGAAGCTTAGCAGGAGCCCAATCGGCAACGCTGACAGCCATGGCAAGGCGAGTCGACGGCACTTAACTCCGGCCGGTTGGCGTTGGAGGTCCTACTGCCGTCCAACAATACTACGTCCAATCAGTCACTCAGTCAGTCAGTCCGGCTGTCATCATCGTTCATCTTCACACGCAGTCTTTTTTTTTTTTTGAAACAAGATCTTCACACGCACGGGCGAACGTGAGAGGCGCTACGACGCGCGGTGGAGTGGAAACGAGCAACGGCACATGGCCATGGTGATGGCATGCTCGACTGGAGTGGGCGGGGCGTGCGGGAGGTGTTCGTTTCGGGCGCGCGGTCGCGGTCGGGGCTGTTGGGTGTTGGCCGCTGTGCAGGATGAGCTACGGAACGAACGACCGACCACTGCCCCGGTGCATGATCACTACAGCTGCTCTGTCTGTTTGCCGATAGAGCGGTCAGGAATGACGGACGTGATACAGCGGAGCGCCCCACAAGTCGCTCGTTTGTTTCGTGCCGTGGGTGAGTTGGGTTGGTGGGGGGCTCTGAATTTCTCTTCTCTTCTCATAACTAATCCACTGTAGGCTGCATGATGAATCGACCGGTGATGTACGATACTACAGTAGTATGGTCCAAATCCATCACTGACCGAAAACAACATGTATCTGCTACTATCTTCTTTTCTTTTCCCATGTTTTTTCCTCTATGTTTTCAAACAACAGGTCTATACTATTCCGATGAATTTCTTTTCTCAGACGGCTCATATAACTAATCCGCTGAGGAAAACTACTAGACTACTAGTGACATGATCCGGACGGACGGACACACTTTTCTTTACACAATATATATGTTGGCGATAGGGGATCTCAGCTGCTTTAGCTTCTCCATGGTCAAACTATTCCCTGCGGCACTAATTGTATCCATGTACCCGTGAGTGCGTGAGTGGCTGAATAATCTATAGGTGCAAGTGCAACAAGAAGCAACTTTGATCACTAGATTGGCGAGAAGAGAGGATAATGTATGTTACTCTACTCTGGATTGTGGGGACTTATGTAAGTCTCGCTTGACATCATCTTTGCACGCTTCTCTGCCTATTGCAAGCTATTGCGTTTGTCTAGCGAGCAGGCATCCGATAGTTGATGCACTAATTGTTGGTCACAACTTTATCCTCCCACTCAGAGGATGCGTTTAGAGATTCCTTTCCCTGAGAGACAAGTCGTTACAAAGTTTTGCTCAACTTGTCAATGGTGCAATGTTCTAACGCATTACGATGGGAAAAGAGGGACACTTTCTCTCTCAATCGTGTTGACCGTTCTATGCCCCTCGAACTTTTGCCTTGTTCCTTAGGGAAATGACTACTTCGGTTCAAAATCGTGTCTCCTCACGTTAGTCATTTGCGAACGGAGGGGGTACAGGCTCTTGTGCTAGGCTTTGCGGTATGGACGGAAAAGTTGGCGTCGGCAACAGCGAGAAAAGAGGGCACATATTTAACATGCCATTAGTAGTGCAAATTAAGGAAGTGGTTGCAAGGTATGTTATCATTGACCTATCATCTCATCCTAATATAACACTTTAGGCCTCGACCGCTATTAAGTTGGCTGTTGCCCGACCACGACCAGACCATGCGGCCGGGGAGCCCGTGACAACTGATAACTCAAGCGCAAAAGTAAAGGCGCTCTCGCCTCTCGCTGCTGCAGAAGTTGGGTGCGGCCAGCCGCCATGCATGAGAAAAAGGGGAGAGCGAAAGCGACCTTTGAGGATGCAAAGCCGCCGTGCGTGAGAAAAGACTGCTGATAGATGAGATGAGATGAATCGCGACTGCAGGTTGGCTGGTTGTGATCCCAGCTATTAGCACTACGTACCTTTTTCCGGATCCCTTTTTCCTTTCCTTTGTTGGTTGGGGATCGTTCACCTATCATGCATGCATGCATGCAAACCTGCAGGCCTACAGGGAACGGATGCTTATACTAAGCTCATGGAAATCTCGTGAAGCACATAGCCGCGCGTGAAGTCGACTCTGTACCACCTACGGAATTCCGTGAAGGGACCGGAGCTAGCATAGCTCAAAGCTAGGGCCAACGAACAATGGACTTATTAAAGGAAGGGATTATCTGGAGCGTGGGGGATGAGACTAACATCAAGGTGTGGGAGGATCCTTGGATCCCCGAGGGCGATACAAGGAGGCCTAGATCTCTCCCTCCCTAATCACTGTTGTAGCAGATTTGCTCAATCCAAACACCGGGGGCTGGGATGAGGCGTTGGTCCGTGATCTCTTTCAGGAAGAAGATGCAAAGGCCATTCTCTCCATTAGCATCTGCGAAGGGATGGAGGATAATTTTGCTTGGCACTTTGATCAACGTGGCATCTTCTCTGTCAAATCTGCTTATAAGATTGGGGTTATGCTGCGCGATAGAAGGCTGGGAAGAGATGCTGCAAGCTCTAAGTAAAATTCTGCTAACAGCACTGTCAAATTTGATTGGAAGCATGTCTGGTCCCTGAAGGCCGCCAGCAAAGTAAAGATGTTTGTATGGCGCCTTGCCCACAATAGTCTGGCTAACCGCATGAAAATTCAAAAGCTAGGCGTGGACTTGGACACTAGATGCCCTGTTTGCCATAGGTTAAATGAAGATGGAGGGCACACCTTCCTGAAGTGCAAGAAAGCTAAAGAATGATGGAACATTTTGGCTTTGGGAGAGACCCGAGAAAAGCTCATGCTCTGCAATTCAGCCCACTCCATGCTTCAGGAGCTGTGGAGGTGTGATGAAGACACGCAGCTGAAGGCCGTGACCTTTATGTGGGAATGGTGGAATGTTCGCAACAAGACCAATGCTGGTGAGGTGACTCTAAAGCCTCAAGCGGTTTGTCACCGGGTGGAGAAGATGTTAATTGAGTCCCTGGGCTTGCGAAAGCTAAACAAGCCTCCTAAGCCACCGGACATTCACAAATGGAGCAAGCCCCCAATGCATTATGTGAAGGTTAATTTCGACGGTGCCTTTGATGAAAATACATGTGCAGGGGGCTGGGGCTATGTGGTCCGTGATCAGGCTGGTGAATTCATCGTTGTTGGTGCGGGCAAGTCTGTGAACCTGAAATGTGCTTTGCAATCTGAATCTGTAGTCTGCCTTGCTGCCATTGATGGGGCGATTAGGATTGGAGCAAATCGAATCATCTTCGAGTCTGATTCCTCAACCCTTATACAAGCTTTGAAGAGCAACAAGTATGATAAGGCAACCATTGGTGTGTTGGTGAAGGAAGCTAGAAGCCTATGCATTCTAAACTTTGATTCATATGATTTTTCTTTCAGTCAACGCACTTGTAACTCTGTAGCCCATGAGCTTGCCAAGCTGGGCGTTCATTCTGGGTCGGATGACTCCTTCTGGGAGGCCTCTGCCCCCAATTGCATTGTAAAACTGCTAACCAGTGACATTGCTGTGCTTGAAGTTTAATGGAATCTCCATTTTCCCGTCAAAAAAATGAACAATGGTTGCAAATTTCCTTACTACAGCACTTAGGGTACCTGGCCAAGCTTGTCCCTTAGATGAACACCGTATTTGTCCGAAAATCGATTCGAACACTGATAAGGGAGATATGATATCCATCCAATCATATATCTCAGATATTCGTCCGCCTTTCACCAAACAACGACAACCACCCGCCAAATATATTACTAGCAATCGCACTTTATATGAATATAAAATCACTTAAAATCACATGCATGCAAGCTTACCTTCCGCCAACAACATGCATGCGTGTTAAACCTTCCGCCAACTGGACGGGGCTTGCCTGCTCCCGCATGGTGCTCCCATCCGTGCTTCCCTACCAACGTTCTTCATCCTACGGCTGTGCCCTTTCCCTCATCCCCTTTCCTTTTTCCAGCCAATAAAGAAGGGACGCAGCTCCCGTATTTTCATCCCTTCACCCCGTAATACTAGGACATCCCATACGCAAACAACCCTGCGAGGAAAACACCTCAGAAAATAGCGCCAACCACATTATAAAAGTATACGGCTGCACGAACAAATTCCAGAACTCATGGTTGGCCGCCAGATTTCTTTCAACAGTTTTCATATTGGAAATAATAAGCTTAGCTTTCCTTAATGATCTGCAAGTGTTTGATTGATTCTTATTTTAGTATTATTTTGAAACAGTACATATGAAGACATTTTGAGCACCGGGCGCCCCAAACCGGCGTCAAACGCCCGGGCGGCTCGTCCGGTTACCGTTCGGTCTCAATTTTTCGACACAGATGACCCCTTCAAACGGGCCTCAAACGCCCGGCCTGACTAGCACCCCTCATATCCAGCCAAAATATGGGGCGGATATGGGACCCGGGCGCGCCCGGGCACGCCCGTCACGTTGGTCTGACGGCAGGGTCCCACGCAAAAACGTCCGAAAATCCGGTGGTTCGACGGACGCCGCGTCCGTCGCCGCCATGTGAACAACGCGTGGCACCGCTCCGGCTCGCCACCTGAGACCAAATCCTCGTATTTATGCCGGCCGGCGTGCCGCAACCCTAGCCCATCCACCTCCCTCCTCTCTGCGCCGCCAGTCCGAGCCCATCCACCTCCTTCCTCTCCCGCTCCGGCGCTCAACCCACGCTCCGCCATGGTTCGGAGGGAGATCATCTAGTACGCAATGCTCATGCTGGAGCGCCGGTACGAGATCCAGCAGGAGATCCAAGTGAGACAAGCCGCGCGCGCCGCCTGCATGGCTGCCAGGCTGCCTCCGAACTCGCCGGAGCCGGAGAAGGAGGAGGAGCAGCTGAGGGAAGAGGAGGGAGAGGAGCCGACTCCGATGGAGGTGGAGGAGGCGGAACATCAAGAGCTGGAGCAGGAGCCGTCGGGCTTCAACATGGAGCAGACGGAGGCGGAGTTCGCTGTCGCCCAATAGAAGGAGATGGTGGAGCAGCAGGCCATCCTAGAGTCCATCCTGGATGAGGCATATGTGAAGGCCAACCGGGCGTTCCTCCGGCACGGGCAGGCGACGTCCGACGCGCTCTTCGTCGAACTCGACACGGAGATAGAGGAGGAGAAGGCCGGAGCGGAGCAGTCGGATGTGTCGGAGAAGCCGGAGTTGCAACTGCCACCCATGTTGTCGGAGCCGGGCACAGAGATCGTCGACATCTTCTACGACGAGTTGCTAGGTGATTGACGTAAGTATGAGATGTCCGGATTTGTATGTCTTTGTTTGGATTTAAGAATCTAGTATGAGATGTCCGGATGCAACTCGTGGAATTTGAGGCATGCCCGTCACTGCACGCAGACACGCTCGGGCACGTCCACGGTCGTTTGAGGGTCATATTTAACATATCTAGTTATAGATGCTCTTACATGAGAAATTGACAAGCCAACTTTGCAAGCGTTGAGATTGCATAAACAAGTTGCAAGCCCGTTATACAATCTATTTTGAAATATGGAAGTAAATTTTGAACAATGCGTAGAGTAGCTTTAGCTTTGCAAGCCAGTCTTGCAACTAGCATTTTGATTGCATCAGCCTTACAAGAAGATGTCGTAGCGTCTACATGTGCCTACCAGGACACGGCCACGGGCATCCGCTGATCCTGCTAATTATCGTGGCACCACCTTGATAACTCTAAATCCCCAAAACAAAACCTAATCAGCCTAACCCATCCCAAAATGCAAAGGGGACGCTGGAATTACCCACATCGGCGCCTGATGTCCGGGTCGATGGCATAGAACTATAGAACTACGACGGCTGCCTCGAAGAGGTCGATGCCGATGTAGAGCAGCAACGCGAGCACAACCTGCTGCGGCGCCAGAACCAAGTTCTCGGAGTGCCATCGCAGTTTTACGCCGCCGACCCAGAATACGTACAGGGGGAGAGAAGGAAATACGATGGCGTCTGTTTATCTTTGATGGGAAAAGGGACGCGGGGGGAAGGGGGGGGGGGGAATTAACGGGACCGTTGGATGTCTAACATGCGGCGGGGAGCACCAATGAGAGCACTAGGAAGGGAGCAGGCAAGCCCCATCCCCGCCAACTACATACATGCATGCTAAACATTTCGTTAAACAATATGCGTGCTATAACCTTCCGCCAAACAACATTGCTATTTGATCTCTTTCTGCCAAAGCAACATGCATGGCACAGCCTTCCGCCATCAGGGCTTACGTGGTGGCAGATGTCTGGACTTTCAGAAAGTTCTTTGTTTGGTTTCGATTTGCGGGAAACGAATGTCAGGGCATGTCGGCGGACCGATATGGGCCTACATTGGATGACAAACTGTGTTCGGACAGCGCAGTCTGAATACTCGCAGAAGGTTCTCAGGTTCGCTTTGAAGATGCCCTTATATCAATTTGTACAGATCTCCGGTGCACCACTCTTCCAAGACTTACTCCGCCAAGCTGCAGGAGGAAACCGAAAGAGTCTCGAGCTTATTAGTGGTAGTCCCATACTATACAGGGCAGAGCGGCGTAGGCGTCGACGCGTCCGCGAGCTACACAAAGCAAAAGCGAGAGAGGCAAGTTGAACTGCCCCGTGCAAGAGGCGACGTGCAGGCGAGCGAGAAGCGGGACTGACGGGAGCAGTTGGGGTTGCAACTTCCAGGTCCCAAGCGTGCCAGCCTGAGCTACCACGCATATATAGCATGCATCCGACGCGTTGGCTGGCGCTGGTCCGGATTCGGTGCCTGATTACTCAGTGGATTAGCCATGCCCATCAGCCTATGTACGCACGCACCGAGCCCGACTCCGGCGGCATTCATTCATTCATTCATTCATTCGTGTCTCGTTCGGGGCCGCTACCCCCAACTTTGGAGGTGTTAATTGGAAGAGAAGAGCATGCACTGTGCGTGTGTGTTGCATCGATCTTCTGAATAATTAGCAGCCGGTCGGTCGTTACCTTTTCTCCGGAATGATCGGCGGCCGTGGCTTGCGTGAAGACTGGACTTGCTAATGCTAGCTCGGCTATCCCGTAGAGGCGCCGTCGTCCTCTTGCACCTCCGGACCGGCCACTGATGGCCCGGCCAGCGGTGCATGTGAGCCGAGCCAGTTAAACCAGCCACTCACCGGTGACTCGGCGACTGACCTACCACACCGTCCGTCCGTCCAAGTGACCCCAAAGCGCATCGCAAGTACGTCTGGCATCTGTGCGGATCGCCAAGCACAAACCGAGCACATGGTGGGCGTCCGCGCACTGTACTGCAGATGGTTGAATGCCGAACTGGGAGGCTACTCATTCCGATGGTTCCCTTGCTGCAGCAACTTGGCCTGCCGTAGGCCGTGCGTGCGTGCGTGCGTGCGCTGTCATTTGGCACGGCGCATTCAGGAGAGGCTGCTGCAGTGCACGTTCCATGTTCCATGTTCCATTTCAACCAGGGCAACGGCGAGACAGGTCATGGCCGGGCCACCCAAGTCCATTGCTCAACTAACCAGCCAACACTGTAGTGGAGTGATCTGAGTGTGCATGCATGGCATCCATCGTGGGTGGCCCGGCGCTGTTGAATATATGGTTTGTGCATGTATATTGTATAGTCCGGTTCATCTCCTAGTCGTTGTATAGTTGAGGTTGTGGTCCACCTTATACTTCATATATACGGGCGCTATGTACCGATCAATACATCAAGTAGCATTGCCAAAACATTCGTTTCCAACATGGTATCATACCTACGATCCTAACCCTAACTCCTGCCGCCGCCGCCACTTCGTGCCGCCGCCGCCGCCGCGTCTCCTCGCGGCCGCGCCGCCGTCCCCTGTGTGCCGCCGCCGCCTCGCACTTCCGCCCGCAACCCGCAGCGCCGCCATCCCTCTCGCCGCGCCGCTTCACCACGCGCAGCCGCCCTCCCCTCTCGGCCATGGCCTCCCTCGGTTCCACCGGTACCACCCGCAGCCGCCGCACCAACCCCTTCGACGGCCCTGATCCCGTCGTTATCCGTGATCTCAATATCCTCGCTCGGGTTCTTGTCGTCGTCGATCACCTCACCTCCACCTACTATGCCTGAAAGACGTACTTCTCCTTTGTGTTCCGTGAGTACAATCTCCGGGATCACATCGATGGCTCCGTGGACTCCCGCTTCATGGAGGACGATGAGGAGTGGACGTCCATCGACGCCACTCTTATCCGCTGGTTCTACACCACCATCTCGAAGGATCTCTTCCACACGGTGGTCTCCGCCGATGATGACGCTCACGCCGTTTGGACTAAGCTCAACGGCCTCTTCACCGACAACGCGCTCCAACGCAAGGTTTTCTTACACGGCGAGTTTTTTGGGTGCCAGCAGCTTGACTCGTCGGTTGACGATTATTGCATGCGTCTCAAGAAGCTTGTCGACGAGCTCCGTGACCTCGACGAGAAGGTCTCCGACGAGCTCCTCCTCAGCACTCTCATCGCCGGCCTGAACGAAGACTTCGGGAGCGCCGCCTCCAACATCCCTCTCATCACCAACTTGACCTTCCCCAAGATTGTCGCGTACCTGAAGCTGGAGGAGAGGAGGATGCGGATGTCGCGCACCCGGGCCACCCATACGGCTCTCACCGCCGGAACCCACGGCGGTGCGCCGCCCACCGCTCCGGCTCCCCCGCCGCGGCCTGCCCAGGGGCCACTCCACGCGCAGCCGCCGCCCGGGTTCCCACATCCCGCGCCGCCGCAGGCCCCTCCGCCGCCCCCCGCCGAGCAGCAGCAGCGCCGGGGCCGGCGTCGCGGCCGAGGTGGCCGCAAGCAGCAGCAGCCGCCAGCTGCCCATGGCGGGGCGCCGCGCCAGCCGCAGTAGCCGCTCCCGCCGGCGCCCTGGCAGGCCGGCCAGAACCCCTGGACGGGGGTTGTTCACGCATACTCCATGCCCATACCGCGCGCCCTCGTCCCTGGTGTTTTTGGCGCTCGCCCGGCCCCTCATCAGGCTCTGTACGCGGCCCCTCAGGCGTATCCGCCGGCGCCGCTCTACGGCCCCTCGGCGGCCTATGGGCTGCCTCCGGCCGGTGGGTTCGCGGCGCCGCCGCCACAGCCCCTGCCGTCGGCCCCGGCCCTCCCGCCGGCGCCATGGGACCCCACGCTGCTAGCGGCCCTCCACACCGCCCCCACGCCACAGCAGTACACTGGCGGTGGCGACTGGTACATGGACACCGGAGCCATAGCTCACATGGCCGCCAACCCCGGTAACCTTCTTACCGCTCACCCTGTTCACACTGCTACTCGCATTACCGTGGGCGACGGTTCTTCCATGCCCATCACTCATGTCGGCCATGCTGCTTTTCCCTCTAACTCTATTCCATTACATCTTTCTAACGTACTCGTTTCACCTGACATCATTAAAAATCTTGTTTCTATTCGTTCTCTTACACGTGAAAATCCTGTCACCGTTGAATTTGACATGTTTGGCTTTTCTGTTAAGGATGCCCGTATCCGGATGGTGCTCCACCGATATGACAGCCCCGGCGATCTCTACCCGGTCCACTCATCCACATCCTCCGTCGCTGCACCCATGGTGCTTTCCGCTGGAGTGGACCTTTGGCATGCTCGTCTTGGTCATCCCAACACTGCCACCCTTCGTCATATTCTTCGCAGTTTTTCATTCACGTGTAATAAGATCGACGATCACACTTGTCATGCTTGTCGTCTCGGAAAACATACTCGTTTACCCTTTAGCACTTCCTCGCATGTTGCTTCATACCCATTTGAGTTAATTCATAGTGATGTTTGGACCTCTCCTGTTGCAAGTAACACGGGCTATCTCTATTATCTAGTTATTCTTGATGATTTTTTGCACTATGTGTGGACCTTCCCGTTGCGGCGAAAGTCGGATTCTGTTGCCACTTTCACCACATTCTACTCCTATGTCTCCACGCAGTTTGGTCGCCCCATTCATGCGTTGCAAACAGACAACGGGAAGGAGTTTGATAATCTTGCAATCCGCAACCTTCTCGCCACACACGGCACGATTTTTCATCTCACTTGCCCGTACACTTCGCAACAAAATGGCCGCGCTGAGCGCGTGCTTCGCACTCTTAATGACTGCGTTCGCACCCTCCTCTTTCATGCCAACGTGCCACCACGTTTCTGGCCTGACGCGCTCGCCACCGCATCACTACTCCTCAACATCCGTCCCTGTCGCACTCGCGGGAATTTTGCTCCTCATCATCTTTTGTTCGGCACGCCACCTTCCTACACTGAGCTTCGCATTTTCGGTTGCTTGTGCTACCCTAGCATCGCTTCCACTACTCCTCATAAGCTTGCACCACGGTCCGTGGCCTGTATTTTTCTTGGCTATCCCCCCAACACCAAAGGCTACCGCTGCTATGATCCTATCTCACATCGGGTCATCACTTCCCGACACGTTTACTTTGATGAGATGGTTTTTCCATTTCAGCAGGTATCTTCGGATGTTGCGGCCTTGCCCGCTCCTGGTGACGGCCGCTCGAGCGCTTCTCTCGGGCCGCCTCCTGGCTTTGAGGGTGCCCCCATGCCCTGGGTCGAGTTCCTCCCTGGCCGGTTTCCTTAGGGGCTGCACCCCTCCCGGCGCCTACGACGCCCCCTGCACCACCATCGGCACGAGCCTCCTCGGCGCCCCCCGCGCCCTCGCCTGCGGCCTCCCCGCGGCGGCCTCGCCTGCGGCCACGCCCACGGCGGCCTCGCCCGCGGCGGCCTCACCCGCGGCATCAGTGGCGGCGGGCTCTTCTTCGTCTTCGCCCGTCGCCCCAGACTCGCTGCCCCGCCCGATGACTCTCTCTCGGGTCGGTACCTTCCGCCCGAGTACGCGGTACACCAGCGATGAGTATCTTCTCGCCGCTTCCGTCTCCGAGCCGTCCCCTCTCCCATCGTCAGCTCGAGCCGCCCTTCGGGACCCTCATTGGCTCGCTGCGATGCAGGAAGAGTTCGATGCGTTCCAACGGAACCGCACCTGGCAGCTTGTCCCTCGGCCACCTCATGCCAACATCATCACGGGCAAGTGGGTCTTTCGACATAAGACTCGTCCCGACGGGACTCTCGAGCGCTACAAAGCTCGCTGGGTGGTTCGAGGCTTTCGGCAACATGCGGGCGTGGACTTCACCGACACTTTTGCTCCGGTTGTTAAACCGGGCACGATCCGCACCGTGCTTTAGCTGGTCGTCTCCCGAGCTTGGCCTATGCATCAGTTGGACGTCTCCAACGCCTTCTTGCACGGCCACCTCGCCGAGCAGGTGTTCTGTGAGCAGCCCACCGGCTTCGTCGCCGCCACACATCCGGACCATGTGTGCTTGCTCTCCCGTTCTCTTTACGGGTTGAAGCGGGCGCCTCGGACCTGGTACCAGCGCATCGCTGCCTTCCTGCAGACGCTCGGATTTACATCGACCCGCTCCGACGCGTCCCTCTTCGTGTACCATCACGGGGTTGACACGGCCTATAGCTTGTTGTTCTACGTCGACGACATCATCCTGACGGCATCCACTGTCGCGCTTCTCCAGCGGCTTACTGCTCGTCTTCGCGATGAGTTTGCCCTGAAGGACTTGGGGCCCCTCCACTACTTCCTCGGCATTGAGGTGGTTCGACGGCCAGATGGGTTCTTTCTGCACCAGCAGCGTTACGCCATGAGCTTCTCGATCGTGCCGGCATGCTTAACTGCAAGCCTGCTCCCACGCCTGTTGACACCAAGGCCAAGGTTTTAGCTCTGGAGGGCTCTCCCGCATCCGTCGCGGCCTTCTATCGCTCCATTGTGGGTGCCTTGCAGTACCTCACTCTGACGCGCCCCGACTTGTAGTATGCCGTTCAGCAGGTCTGTCTTCACATGCATGCTCCGCGTGACTCTCACTGGACCTTGGTGAAGCGTATCCTCCGTTACATACGCGGCACTACGTCCATGGGACTTACACTGACGGCCTCCGCCTCTACCGACCTCGTCGCCTACTCTAATGCGGACTGGGCTGGCTGCCCGGACACACGGCGCTCCACTTCGGGGTACTGTGTCTACCTTGGGCCGTCTCTGATCTCTTGGTCTTCCAAGCGACAGCCCACAGTCTCTCGCTCGAGTGCCGAGGCAGAGTATCGGGCAGTGGCTAATGCCGTTGCCGAATGCTCTTGGCTTCGTCAGCTGCTCCAGGAGTTGCTTTGTGATGTTCACAAGGCCACACTCGTCTACTGCGACAACGTCTCCGCCGTGTACCTCTCCGCCAACCCGGTCCACCATCGACGAACGAAGCACATTGAGCTCGACATACACTTTGTTCGTGAGCAGGTGGCCCTTGGGCGCATCCGGGTCCTCCACGTCCCGACGGCGCAACAGTTTGCCGATGTTATGACAAAAGGACTGCCTACTTCTGTTTTCGAGGAGTTCAGGTCCAGTCTTTGCGTCTCCGGCGACGCTTCGACTGCGGGGGGTGTTGAATATATGGTTTGTGCATGTATATTGTATAGTCCGGCCCACCTCCTAGTCATTGTATAGTTGAGGTTGTGGCCCACCTTGTACTCCATATATATGTGCGCTATGCATCGATCAATACATCGAGTAGCATTGCCAAAACATTCGTTTCCAACAAGCGCCATGGCGACGGTGCCGGCCTAGGGCACAACGTGGAAGACGACGCCCTTGGCGCCGCGGCCGAGCACGGAGACGGCCCTGAGATCCGCCAGGCCGAGCTGCCGTGGCTCTAGCGGCGGCGAGAGCGCCTGCGCCATCATGGCCACCACGCGCACGCACAAGGACGGTGCCGCCTTGGATTGGGTGGCGATGTGAGTGGGTTTGGTGCCCTGCGCCTGGGTGAATGAGAGGGAAGGATGACAATTTATTTTTTTGACCCGAAACCTTGATCTAGTGATAATACAAATTAGCTAGCTTCAACTTGCTCCATGACTTCTTCAAATACATGTTGGCAAAAGTTACGACAACATATCATTGTTTTACCCTTTCTCCTTCACTTAATGACATCCTAAGGGTTTTTCACGGTAACTTAAGACATGTTTTTTCATGACTAATTGTTCTGTCCTAGAGCACGAGAATTTCATCTTATTCATACTTTTCCGTAGGACAGCATGACATTTCTTCACGCATGAGCTTTTTTTGGGTTTGGACAATTTTGATTGCATATACCATGTAAATTTTATTGAATATACCCTCGCAATTTCATTATTGTACCATGGCAAAAAAAATACTCTATCATGGAAAATTTATTTTCGCATGATGGCAAGTTTATTGTGCACGTAGCACGACATTTTTTAGTATACCATTGTAAATTGTTTTTTTGGTAAATTATTTTGGACCATGATTTTATTGCATGCACCATGGAATATTTATTGAACAAACCATGGTACTTTTTTTATACCATGCAAAATTATTTGAACATAACATGCCATCACAATTTATGTGAACATAACATACCAAATTATGTGATTAATTCATTTTTTTATTTAATCTTGTTCAACCATTTATCTTGAGATTTTTTGGTCAATCTGGCTATGTGATGACTACAATCATTTTTCAAAATTTGCACTGTTCCTGAGAATTCAATCTCCCCTTAATTTGCTATGTTGCTATTACATTTTTCTTATATCTTGGCAGGATTTTTATGAATCATATTTTTATGTAAAATTGCCATGTGATCATTACATACATTAAAAAAAATCCATGTTTCTAGGCTACATTTTGCCCATAAATTTTGCCATGGGACAACTTTTACTTCAACATACGGCATTTGTATGCTATATAACATGGCAATTACTTGCTTGTACCATGGTATTTTGTGTGTTTTCCTAATTTTTCTGATATTTTTTTTGTAATACTGTCTATTTTTACCTACAACATGGCAAAATTTTCTTTTTACATTTTTATCTTTTTTTGCCGGGTTCACGCTAGGGGGTTTCTCGTATGTTCGTACCGAACTAAAACATTCGCTCCCCCCCCCCCCCAGCCGACATTCTCGCGATATCAAAGTCCTTATTTTTTACTTCGAGATACCAAAGTTGTTGCTTCTATTTTATTGTTATTAACTTAAATTACTATTGTGCTTCTTTCCATGTTCGTCAGAAAATCTTGCTGATTCATTCTTCTACTCCCACAATTACTATTCTTAGTGCAAAGTTTTTTACAGTTTCAAAAGGCTAGAGTTATCGTTTATAGTTGTTTGTATATAACATGATGTATTATTGAAATTCTTTGCATATTAGTTTGGATTTTATAATCAGTTTTCAAATTTTGAGTGGTCCTGATTGGCTGAAATTTTATTATTGAAGGTAAGTATGTTTTTAGTCAAATTTGTAAGACTCTTTTGCCAAATTCATGAAAACAAAACTACGCTGTTTTTTTTTGGAACCAATCATAATGGCATCCCCAGTGCTGGTCCAGTCCATCAAAAGATCAAACACGATGTTTGACGCTTTGCTATGTCATAAAGGCAAAATACTATTATTTTAGTGAGAGGCGACTTTTTCATAGGTATTAAGACATTTATGATGACTTCGTCAATTTCAAAACCCGCCAGTCTAATCTCTCAGAAGTGATTAAAGAGCTAGAGCACATGTGTGTGTTTGTAGTGGTGAGTCTATGTACATGTTTGTGAGCGTCCGTTGTACTGTGTTAGGTTTTTCTTTTCTGTCGGTCCAACACATCTGAACCTAGTTGTTGGTTTCCTCTTGCTATCCATCCATACTAGGAGCACTTAATTAATGTGGATAGACTAACAAATTAGGAATGGGATAGTATACTCCACATCACGCTACACCTTAATATGCACATGATCGATTTTACTTAAAGCCGCACGCCTTTATCCGTGCGTGCACTCGAGTGGAGTGCATGCTCTACTTTGTTCACCGATGCCGCTTTTGCAGTTTTGGGGCGTTTGCACATGTTTGACATGATCCATTTTAAATCTTCAGCTACTCCATACACGCACGATCAAGTTTGCTTGCACAAAAAACGTGACTCTCTATTGTCATGTGAGGAGATGGAAACTCCACGTCTTTGAATAATTATATACTAAGTCGTGCGGACTCGCGCCATGCCCCATAAGTCCAGCTTACTTATTGCTCGATTTTTAAAAACCTGTAGTGCAGTGGTACTTATGATTTGATTGGAGCCGTTGTACCGAACCATGAGACGCAAAACCTCACCCACCGGCCCCTTTCACACTTGAAGCTTAGCACGAGCCCAATCGGCCACGCTGAGACGGGAGCCAAGGCAAAGCGGCGGCACATATAGCAACTCTAACGCGCCGACCCAAATTATCTGTGTGTGTGTGTGTTTGGATTGAAACGGACACAAAAATAAGTCCAACGAGACGATTCAAACGAACGATCATTCGTTTTGCCCCCGCGTGACCCATTTCAGGCTCAAAATTGAAGCACGTTTGCATCGACATAGACACGAAACGGACGCACGCGACACCCGCCTTGTCTTCCTCCTGGCCCGCCGTTCGGTGGCACACTGGCCATTCCCTCTTCTGCCCATCGACAGCCAGCACACCCGGCTGCCCCACCCGCCACCGCCGCCGCCACCCAGTTCCGGTCGCTAGGCCGGCTGTCTGAACCCACAAACCTCCCCGAGTAGCACGCCACCTCCCGACGGCCATAGATCTCTGGATTTGTCACTCTTTCTTCGGCATGACCGGATCTTACAATAATATCAATGTGCTTCAGTGCTATCCGGTGTTTGCAAGGCTTGCAGAAGCAACTGGCCGGAGGTCAGTGCTGAGGCGAGGGGAGGACACACACACAACGACGAACCACGGAACAAACGACCGGACCGATCGGTCGACCCCTGCCGGAACACCTTGCTTTTCCCCACCACCGCCACGGGCTTTATGTCGAGCACATCGACCGCCGGAACACCTCTATCTATCTACGTTGAGACGTCGTCCTAGGTAGGATTTGGGCCGTTAAAATGCACGGCGGGCAGGCACCCGATCAGGGACTGACTTTGGCTTTTGCAGCGCCGTCGCGATCAGTGGCAATTAATACGGCGGGTGTGTGCGCAGATTTATAACAGTGACGGGGATAAGCTAGGTAGCCAGACGTGAAAGCTACCGTGGTGGTTCACGGACAGGGAAGACGATTTCCGCTGTGGACGTTAATCAGCAGCATAACGCGTGTAGCAGCCGATAGCCGTGCATGCATGAGCACGTAACGCACGGCCTTCTTCATTTCTCGCAAAGCCTGGGTCACTTATCACCCTGGAGCGCAGAAGCAGGGATACTACCTCTGTCCCGTGCATCGCCATCGGGTTCCATTTTCCCCAAACATCCACCACCGTATACAGAGATTTCCCGTTTCCCGTTTGGGTAGCTTTTAGGACGACTCAGGAGTCAGCAACAGAGAACGCACTGTGCTCACGGACGACTCAGGTCATGCACAAAGTCGATCGAGGGGAGGGGAACGCGCGCACCACAGTTTGGATCCTGTTTGCCTGCTCCCTTTTCATGCTTCCATCCGTACTTACATTTCATTTTACGATTATTTTTTTCTTTTTTCTTTCTAATCTAATTATCTTCCCCTGATTTTAAGGGGATGGGGTCAGACCTTATTTTATTCCAATTAAATCAAACCACGTACGTAAGAGTATGGATGGGCACACGTCAGGGGAGCATGCAAGTCTCGTCCTCCTATTTGCCGATAGGGCGGTCAGGAATGACGGACATGAAGCAGCGCCACACAAGTTGCTCGTTTGTCTCGTGTCCTGTCGTGTCGTTTCTCGTGGGTTAGTTTGTGGGGGCTCTTAATTTCTCTTCTCATAACTAATCCACTGTAGGCCACATGATGAATCGACTAATCAAGCGGGGGGAAAAAAGTCCGTATCTCCTCGCTTTTTCTTCTTTTTCTTTTTCGTCCCTCTCTTTTGAAAGACGGGTCCATCGCGTGACCAAATGGTCCAAAAGCAATTTAGGAACAAAACAAAACAAAAGAGCATCTTTCTAATGAGATCGAACACACACAAGGTTGATGACCCCTACTCTCTGATTACACATAGTTTAAAGGAAAACTACTATACTATTAGTGACATGATCGATCGATCCGGACGGCAGCCAGGTGACATGATCCAGACAGATGCTCTTTTCTTTACACAATATTAGGTTGTGGGGGATCTCAGCTGCTTTAGCTTCTCCATGGTCAAATTATTCCTTCCCTGTGGCACTAATCATATGCCTACATCCGTGAGTGCATCCGTGACGGACTAAACTATAGGTGTAAACTGCAAGTGCAACAAGAACCAACTTTGATCAATAGATTGGCGAGAAGAGAAGATAATCTATGTTACCCTGGATTGTGGGGACTTGCATAAGTCTCTCCTGACATCATCTTTGCACGCTTCTACTGCGCTTGTCTAGAGAGTGGAGTGGGCATATTGTATGAGGTGACTCATAGTTGATGCATCAATTATTGGTCACAACTTTTTCCCTCCACTCAGAGGATGCGTTTAGAGATTCCTCGACCCCGAGACACAAGTCGCTACAAAGCATCACTCAACTTTCCAATGGCGTATGATGTTCTAACGCATTTACAAAGGCAAAAGAGAGACTGAACTATCGGGACACTTTCTCTCAATCATGTTGACAGTTCACTACGGGAAATGACGTTGTTTTTAGAAAACTAGATGATATCTCGCGCGTTACTGCGGAACTTTTAATAAATAGTTTGATGTTTAAAACATGAGAAAGTCTATGAAACATAGTATAAGTAAATGTAAATAATTTGTTTGGATGGAATATTGTTTAGAGTAATGCTTGAGAGTGCACAAGAAAAATAGTTAATGATTATTTGTGGTAGACTGCATGCGCATGAAGAGTTAGTGGGAGCATGCACACGAAGAATTAGCGGGAAAGCATTTTAAATTGGTGAATCTATTTGATGATATAGATAGCTTGCATGTCAAGATAAATAGAATAGTCGGGGATGAATCTCTTAGATATACATGATTCATAGAATATAGTCGTGGTACTACTGTATTCCATGCATGCTGGTAGTGGTCTTGTGCTAGCCTCTGCATCTGTATGGCCTCATATTATCAACGACAAAAGAGGGCTGATAAATTCTGATCTCCTAGTAGGTAGTAGAACATATTTAGTGAGAGAACCTATTGGTAGCAAGTAGTAGTACTCTCTCCGTTTCTTCTTAGTCTGCATATAAGGTTTGATCAAAGTCAAGCTTTGTAGAGTTTGACTAACTTTATATTAAAAACTATAAACATTCACAATATGGAATCAATATTATCAGATGCACCATGAAATGTATTTTCATACTATATAGTTTTAGTATTGTAGATGTTCATATATTTTTTATATAAATTTGGTCAAACTTTGTATAGTTTGACTTTGTCCAAATCTTATATGTGGAGTAAAAAAAACGGAGGGAGTACAAATTAAGGACATGGTTGCAAGGTCTGTGATCATTGACCAATCATCTATCCCATCCTAATAGTATAATAATTAGGCTTCGGTCGCTATTAACCTGGCTGTTGTCGGACCACGACCAGACCCATGCGGGCGGGGAGCCCGTGAAAAGTGAAAAAGAAACAGCAAAAGTACTCGCTGCTGCAGCAAGTTGAGTGCGGGCAGCCGCCATGCATGAGAAAAGAGGAGAGCGAAAGCGACCTGGCTTTGAGGTTGAGGATGCAAGCCGCCATCGCAATGCATGAGAAAAGACTGACTGTTGATAGCTAAACCACAGAGGCCATGCAGGTTTGGTTGTGATCCAGCTCGCTTATTATTAGTAAAAGAAAAGAAACCTTTTTTCCTTTCCTCTGTTGGGGATCATGGATGATGCATGCAGCAAACCTGCCAGGTCTAGAGGGAACGGACGGCCACTACTCAGCTCACAGCTCATGGAAATCTCGTGAATAGGATGGCCGCGCGTTAAAGTCGAGCCTTCATGTGTGAAGCTCTCCGTACCACCTGCAGAATTCCGTGGAAGGGAACGGAGCCAACGAACAGAACAATGGCTGCTAATTTCCCTACTACAACCTCTCGTGTGTCTACTAGATACACTCGTTTCACGCGACGGTTAATTCCGGACCTAGGCAGTACTTATCACTTCCAAGGCTGGCTCCGTCATTTTGCAGGAGGAAACTGAAAGAGCCACGAGCTTATTACTGCAGCGGCGTAGGCACTAGCGTTGACCTGCTCGCGAGCTGGGAGCCTGGGACAAAGCGGGCGAGCGAGAAGCGGGACTGAGGGGAGCAGTTGGGGTTGCAACTCCCACGTCCCAAGCGTGCCCGTGCCGTCTCCGTCGGTCGCTACCACGCATAGCATGCACGCGACGCGTTGGCTGGTGCTGGTCCTGATCCGGATTCGGTGCCTGATTAACCATGCCCATCAGCCTACGCACGAACGGAGGCCGAATCACAATCAGGCGGCACTCATTCATTCGTGTCTCGGTCGGTGCCGCTTCCCGCCAACTTTGGAGGTGTTAATTTGAGGAGAGCAACGGGCCGCACTGTGCGTGCGCGCGGCGCCAAGAACCCAAGACACTGTGCGTGCACATTGAAGCCATATGTGCGGATCACCAAGCATAAAACGAGCACATGGTGGGCGTCCGCGCGCTGTAATGCACAGCCATGCTGATGCATGGTTCAATGTCGAACTGGGAGGCTACTCATTCCGATGGTTCCCTTGCTGCAGCAACTCGCCCTTCCGTAGGGCGGGCGGGCGTGCGTGCGCTGTCATTTGGCACGGCGCATTCACGAGGCTGCCGCCGCCGCACGTTCCATGTTCCGTTTCCACCAGGGCAACGGCGGGACAGGTCCCTCAATTCCGTTGCTGAACTAACTAACAAGCACTGTGGCGGTCTGAGTGTGCATGCATGGCATCGATCGTGCGTCTGTGCGTTCATTTAAAGAGGGACGTACGATTGCACAGAGCAACAACATGAGATAAGTCTGCAAGTCACAGTTTGATGTTTAAAGTAAACGAGTGAAACAAGGTTAATTAATTAATGGGGACAAATCGATCAGCGGTAAGTACTCACGATACTTAAGATGGCATCCAAGCAACTAAAGGACAACCGATACTTAAGATGGCATCCAAGCAACTAAAGGACAACCGACATAAAAGATTTGTGATCCTTCGTCCAAATATAAATATAGGTTCTCCTTTTCGATTACTGGCAGATAAAGCAAGTATGCAATGGAAGCGCCCTGATTAATGTCTCTGAAGATGAAGTACGTTACGTACATATTCGATGGATACTGCATACTCCCTCCATTCCAAAATAAGTGTCACTGATTTAGTACAACTTTAGTAACATCTTACTTGCTTTGGCCATGAAACATCACAAGAAATCCGCAACACATCTTCTGGGAAGAGAAAGTATCTGCAAACTGACAAATGCTCGGCGACAGAACTGTCAGAGTGTTTTATTAACCTCTAGGTTAAAACAACCACATTTTTATTGTCACTTGTTAGTCGGTAAATCTAGCTATCTCTGCTGTGTAAATATGTACATGTTGGCATGAATTGAAAAAATGGATATGAACAAGCAGGCGCTGCTGCAAAAAAAAAAATGAATGAGAACAATCAGGTGCTAGCAAGGCACCACCGATCAATGCAGCACCCTGCCAGTGCAAGTAGATGGGTAGAGGATATTGTTGATTGATGTGTTGTATTGCTGTGCATGAAGTCATCAGATTTCCTTTCAGCCAGAGAGTACATCACCGTTTGGTGCATGCCCATGCCCAGGCAGTCTGGCAGTGTCAATAAGCTCAGCACAATGTTAGAGCGGAACCATCGCCAGACATACATCTTGTATACAGAGAAATAGCTGCAGGTTATAAAAACATGATTGCAGCATAGGATGACTTGTTCCTCAAATAGTCTTCGAGCATGGATGGCAAATTTTTGCCCTGGTCAGACTAAATGTTGTACAGATGAATCAGAATTAGCTAAACGCTGTGACGGTTGGCCTTCCAGAATTCTCTGCATAGCAAACCGACACCTGGTTCCAAAAGCATGAGATGTTAGCGTAAATTCAGGCGAATAAATCAGTGCGGATGCATAGCAACTGAGTTTGCAGCCTTTAAATGCAGCTAAGGAAAAAAAGGTGAAGTATGGTTTCAAAAGCATAAGATGTTAGCGTAACTTTAGGCAAATAAATCAGTGCAGATGCATAGCAACTGAGTTTGCAGCCTTTAAATGCAGCTAAGGAAAAAGGGTGAAGTATGGTTTCAAAAGCATAAGATGTTAGCGTAACTTTAGGCGAATAAATCAGTGCAGATGCATAGCAACTGAGTTTGCAGCCTTTAAATGCAGCTAAGGAAAAAGGGTGAAATATGGTTTCAAAAGCATAAGATGTTAGCATAACTTTAGGCGAATAAATCAGTGCAGATGCATAGCAACTGAGTTTGCAGCCTTTAAATGCAGCTAAGGAAAAAGGGTGAAGTATGGTGTAAGCAAAGCTATGCACTTCAATTGTCAGCAGTTGTTAAACATGTTGCTTCTAGTCCTAACAAACTCCAATGTCGCCTTTTGCCTAAGGGAAAAACTATCCAATGAGATGAGCTTAGAAACACATGTATCTGTTACTCGGACCTAGTAGCATATTTGACATGAGAGAGCAATGGCTTTGAATTTGACATGAGACAGAATGTACTACCCTCCATCAGAAATTTGCTCTAAGACCCACCCCAGGCACGGCCTACACACGGATAGCACCGCCCTTCATCTTGTGCACTTGCTTCTCATCAGAAAAGGTTAGCCCAGTAGTGCTGCTACAATTTGGGCCAATTAACGTCACATGCTAGTGCAATTCAATCTGTACTGGCAAGTTGGTACAATAAAAGGGCCAAGGTGTCAGTGTTATTTGACTGAGACACGGGTCTAACAAACATGCATCCGATTCAGATGCATATTTGACACGACAGTGTAATGGGACCTGACTATGGTTTTATGGCCTTTTCGTTGAAAGTTATGTCATTTCTATGGATAATGGTCTGTGTATGCTATATCCTCCCTGAGAAAGGTAGTAACAGTCCAATTACTAGGTACAAAGCATTTGCTACTATATCAGGTATGACTGTAAGAGGTTAATGGCTTTACTAAACTGCCTGCAGTGCACAGTCTTAGCTGTAGTTCGTTAAAAACAATTTCAGTTTTACCTCCATGGTAAGTGATCCATGAACATAGAAGGAGTAACAGCAATATCCCTGAAGTTCTCTCTTTTCGCAAAAACAGCTTTATATGGTTGTTCAGCTTCCTGAGGGTTCCAGCATTTCCAAAGAGGAAAGAGGCTTCTTCTGTTCCGCACCACATGAATAATTAAGCCTGCAAGAAACATCTCTCGAGACTCAACAAGTATTTCCCCAGAAGATGTCTGAGCCTCTTCCAAACCGGAATCATGCCCATCAAGTGGAATCCTCCGGACATCCTGATCAATTTGTAGGCTTCGATAGCTTCTGGGCTCGTCTATGGATGAACTGGGTCCATTGTAAGCACCAAAGCCATTTTGCAAATCTTGAAGGTCTGGCTCAGTATTGCATAATGCATCCTGGTGTGTAGACCGCCTTTCATGATACTTGTTTGCATTCAAAATTCTGCGAGCAAGTTTTTGTATCATTGCTGTATCATCTGGAGAGTTATCTGAAAGACTACTTATTGCAGCAGATCGTAGCCTGAGGATTGAGTTGATTGAAAGGCGAGAAGAAAATTCGTCGTTGTTTACAATGCTGCAAGGAAGAGGAAACAATCAGCTAAAGATGCTAATAAACCTTGTTAAGAGGACATCACATCAAGGATGGAAGTTCCATGGATAAATCAGGCTACAAAACAGCTTCCAGTTTACTCTTACGTGGTAACAAACTGTGAACAGGCTTCAGCTATTGTCAAATCCACACAAGGAAGTGGGCCATAAGCATACACATGCACATCTGGGTATCTGCCAAAAAGCTGTCCAAGAACAAGTTAAGCTTTGAAAAGCCACTGATCAGCATCTACAGGTAGGATATAAAACAGATCATGAACAGAGGTACTCCCTCCGTTTTTATTTACTCCGCATATTAGAGTTGACTGAAGTCAAACTTTATAAAGTTTGACCAAATTTATAGAAAAGAATATAAATATTTAGCACAACAAATCTATATGAAGTGGAAGTACATTCAACAATGAATCTAATGGTATTGATTTGTTATTGTATATGTTAATATTTTTGTCTATAAACTTTGTCAAAGTTTGTAAAGCTTGACTTTGACCAAAACTAATATGCGGAGTAAATAAAAACGGAGGGAGTAGAAAACAGCAAGTGAAATCATATGTGTTGATCAAAGATTTATATGCATATAAAGTTTCGTCATTAAGTAACCGAGAGCTTAATTCGCCTAACAGGAGTACCCTGGTGGGTGGAGTGACACAACTGCATGGTCACCATTGGGCTACAGTTCAGTTCCCAGGAAGTTAAAATAAGAATGACAGTGGAAAAGGAATATAATTAACAAAAAATGTGTACGCAAATAATAGTGACGGTCCAACATGTTTTACCATCATTCCTAGGACTGTAGCAACAGCGCCTCCTAAAGAATGTCCAACAAGACGAATTTTATATCCATGACACTCACTGCCCTCCTGGACTAGCATAGACAGAAATCCAAGTTTTTTGGAGGACGTGTTTTCTGAGTTGCCATTATCTAAGAGAGAGAGAACAGATTAATCACCACAAATATTCTTTCACGTAAAGTGGTCAATAAATACACATATTGCATCTAGTCTTCCAATCCCAGGTGATAGTTTGGTAAAAACGAAATCAAATGTAACGAGCAGTATAGTTATGTTGCAAACCAAATCAAATAATGATACAGAAGAAAATTAAAAAATACTACTATTAGCCAATAACAATTGGATGGCATGGTTCCAAAATTAGTACTCCCCCCGATCCATATTACTTGTCGGAGATTTAGTACAACTTTAAAGTTAGCATACTTTTTGTACCAGCACTGTACCCAGCATGTTTAAGCATAGTATAGTTAATACAGTGAAATATACTGAAACATGCAGTATATAAGATTACAAGGTATTTACAGAAAGCAGACACGAGCATGATTAAGCCATTTCAGATACCGGAACTTGAATTGCTGGACTAAACTAAGTTATAAACATTTTATTTGAAAAAACAAACCTCCTGTGCAGTTGTTGAGTTGCATGAAAAGCTCCCGAGCAGCCTCTACAATACCACCATGTCCATAGTGCGGGAATGTAGAAATAACTCTCTCCCTCATAGTTACAGGCAATAGTTCACTACTGAAGATAAAAATTAGCAAAGTTGAAAAACAAAAGGGGTTGTGGATACGGGATATCACCCTAGTCCACTTAAATGGTCTCAAACCTCTAAGTTGGCTCCTCAACTCTATTCAACTTATTCTTTGCATCAGTTTCTCTACTGAAATATAATTCCACACTAAGTCACTAAGTCCAATTATCTGATTTACCTTACCATACCACGAGCTTACGGGCAGCATTATGGACTACGGCAATCATGATGTTTCAAAGCGCTACATGAGCCTTTTCACCAAAATTTCACTGCTACAGTAACTGTATTTTATCATAAACCCTAATAATATATTAATCTAAAGCACCACAATATCCATTTTGTTTAACTGTGCAAACAACCAGCTATGCAATAGTTGGGAAGCTGGTAATGATGGAAAAGTATGTGAAATTAAAAAATAAATTTGTATAGAATGAAAAAGGAGTTCAACGATCAAAATCAATAAAATTAAAATTCTTGGACCAAATTTTACGTTTATAAAAATTTAGATACTAATCCTATGTGCTATGGCAACCAATCTCCAAAGCTGAGGCTACAAACACTAGCCACAGCCTACACATTAAGGGAAAATTGGCTATGGGACACTTATTTTGTGGCAACTGCTCAGTACCACTGCAAAATCCGGGTTAATTACCAGAGCACACAGGAATCACTCAAACATTATTTCTTGAGCTAATAGGAGAGGGAACACACGTGAAAAGTGTATGTTGCCTTTTGGTTCAGGATATGGTCCAACTTATTTTCCTTTGCTCTGTTCATGGTCTGACCGGGTCCTTCATTCTTTCATTCATTTTACAATTGTGCGCCAAGATTAGCCATTGTTTTAACGCATCTGGTTCATCATTTTTAATTCAAATACTCCTCCATTATGTAAGGCTATCAGAGTTCAACCTTACAAATTAAGGACGCCACAACCTAACAAGTTCAAACATCACATAATGTGGATTTATTCAACATGGCTAAAATCGGTGCACAGTGCAAAATGGAAAAAAAAAACAAAGGTCTAGCAGCACCATGTATGGAGCAAAGGAGCAATAAACTGGAGCATGTCTTTGAACCAAAAGGCAAAATAGACCTTTCACATGTGTTCTCTCAGAGCAGGTGGTCACAATGTAAACAAACTATTTTGAACACTATAATTAGAAATGGATAAGTAAGAACAGAATAGGTGGCTATTAAGACGAACGTACTTTACTAGTCCATCCAAATCTTCCATAGTGAAAGCACATTCTCTGCATAGTCCATCAGTTATGAGATCCTCTGGTGTCTCTGTCCCACGCACCCCAATAAGAACAGTTTTTTTGTCATGGAGGACCACAACAAAGTAAGCAGCTTCACGCTTGCTCTGCATCGTTGAAAAAAGGTGATCATCAGATACTCCTAAAAGATTTCAACGCGTTATTTTCTCTGCCACATTTTTAACTGTGCCATGATGCCTTGCTTGAAGTGAATCAGTCTTATGAAAAATTCAGCACATAATAGCAAACACAATGGATCATTCAGACCAATTTCAGGTTCTCAGCTACTCAGGGTAGTTAGATGATGTATATTAGACTATTAGTATGCTCTAAAAGGACGAATCAATCCCCAAAAAATCACAAAAAACAACCACCAATTATAAGCAGAATACAGAAACTGGTCGCCAAGGGTCAGCTAAATGTAAATGAGTGCAAAATGAAAAGAGGTGTCAGCAGAGAAACATAGATTATATTACCAATGCTATTTGTAAATGGTTAAAATAATTACGCCATCCCACTTTTATTCGACATCAATATGGCATTACCTGACGAACACGGCCTCGAACAAGTGCTGTAGGTGCTATATTAACAAATCTAAGGAAAGCTGCAGCATGCCCTCGCCACCAGTTATCACCATCAAGTGCAGGACGCCTGAACAGAGATTGGTATGTAGTAACTGTTATGTAAGTAACGAACAGCATAAACTGTTCTGCTTTTAGGGAAATACCACAGATCAACAAATCACGAAGATGTGCATACAACATTGATTTAGATTAAGAACGCTAGTGTATAACAAGAATTTTCTACTTCAGACCAGTGAGGACAAAGAGAACAGTACAATTTAGCTTAATTCACTAAGGATCTGTTTGGATGTCAGAACTGAACTGGGTTTGGAGAAATGGAGGTCCAATGCAATTTCAAGAAGATATCAAATGGGTTCGCAAATCAAATTATCTGTTTAGTCAGTATGGAAACAAGAGTACAGAAATGGAGTACCATCCAAATCCAAATCATGTTTGGCTGCCAAAGAAATGGAATGGAATCACACAGGCGGCTAAGTCTTGGATGCTAGCTGGGTCACACACGTGCTGACGTCCTTGGCCTGCCAAACACGGACAACCACACATCCTGCTCAACGTTGTGTGGTGCACCAGGGATATCACGGCGTGGCCGCCGCTGTCTGGCATGGAGCACATTCGCCAGAGATTAGGGGAAGCAGCACCACTGGCGGCGACGATGGGCAAGGACCCCACGGTGGTGGCACAGTCGACAGCAGTGGTGGGCAAAAAAGGGCAACGACCGCTGAATGCCAGCGGCGGCGGTGGGCAAGGATGCCCAGTCAGCTGGGAACCCATGGTGGTCGTGGCCTTCGAGGTTTGAGTGCCTGAAACAGTGAAACCTGATTCTGCAAGATCCAGAGGGCGACGACTCTATGGGAGAGACCTCACCTCACCCAGTTATGTTCCAGTTCCAAATTCCAACAGCATTCAAACATCTGATATTTGAAAGACACAATTCCAGTTCCCAATTTCATAGCTCAGTTCTAACATCCAATTGGGGTTGTCAGTTATTTTCCTCTTTCGGATTTTTCCAGATAAAGTTGCCGAAAATAAGATCACAAAGTAATAACAGAAAACGAGGGAAGTTTGAGAATCAACAGACAACTGAGAAAAGACATGGTAAATATACCTTAGGCGCGCCCATGGAGTTAAAACGCCTTGTCGATAAACCCATGCGCATGGAAACAAAATGGGGTTTCTTCCGACATCAAGAAGTGGCCCCTACAATTATACCTTTCCATGTCATACAAAGCAGGCATGCATAGGAAATATGTCCCAGTTAGATAGTGTCCAACCGTGTAACATGCTTCAGCAAAAGGATGGAGAACAGCAGCTTCTCGCATAAGCTTATGAGGTGCCTCCACAAGGTCAGTTTGCAAATCAGGCAAATTCCCATGCTTCTGCAATAGAGCAAGCCCTATAATACATACCATAGAAGAGATCTTTATTATACTGTTAATACTAATGGAGCACATAATATAATACTAGGGGTAAATCCATGTCCTTTTGGACTTACCCATCTATGGTTAATAGCAAGGGAGCTGCCTAGCCTAACCAGTATAAGAAGGCAACTACTTGAATTAGGAGACAGGAGAAAAGGGTGACCATGGAGCTACAGTCTGAGCATCATTTTCTTCTGGTATTCTTTCTGAAATGTTACAGGTTTTACATTTTCTATCAAGTAAATGGCACCAAGCCCACCTGTACTCTGTGTAGAAAACAAATTGCAGCCAACTTCAAATATATGCAATTACAATATTATCGTTTGTGTATTCTAAATTTGTGCAACAAAGTCACCATCATCTGAAATACAAAGTTAAAGTCTTATATATGTCTGACCAAAGCTCGATTACTTATAAGAACATTTTCTCCTCCAGTTTTCTGGGTCAAGGGATAGGAATTAAAAATATTCAAGTTATTTGGTTTTATATAGAAGTCGTGTTTTTGAGGTGGAAGTGGACACTGGACAGATTGCACACACTTAAAGTGCATACTGCAAACAGATGATTACCAAAAGGTGAATTATATGTTGGATTATGGTAGTAGAACTTATATATTCTTTACTGGATGAAGTACTGATATGGCTATGCACATCTTTGGGCAGGTAGATATCAAACTTTCAGTGTATTCATGCACATCTTTGAACATATATTTGATATGAAATTACCAAGACGGAGAGCCAACCTGCTAACAGTTCCAAATGGCCAGTCCCAGAAGCACGATATGCAACCAATTCACCCAGAAGTCTTGCCACAGAATATACCTCATCTTCTTCCAATACGGCTCTAAATCAGCACATAAGAGGAACTAGAGTAAACAGATATATTAATATTGAAACCTCACAGTGTAAAATGACTGGATATAGACTTACAGATACTTTGCACGTCCTAGGCAGCACAAAGCCTCACGAATTCCATGATCAAACACTTCCCTGTAATGAGCTTTCCATGCCATATCATGTGTCGCATAGAATGATCGCCATCTCAATACATCAGAACCCGTGAAGCACTGAAGGACGACCACAACCCAGGAAAGGATAAGAAACAAAGCAATTAATGCTCGTCTGGAGACCAGCTCAGCTCCATCCTGTCCTAGATTACAAGCAAGGCAAACTAATTATTGGAGCACAAGATAGACATATGGAAGCAAAGAAACATTAGGCAAGTGGACGCTGAATAAAATACAAGTCCTCAAAATGCATAATTTACTAATATTAATTCAGTATATTCACATTGACACCAAGTGCAACAAAAAGTAGGTAGCATGCCCTTTGTACTTGTTCAACTAAAAAAACCATCTAGAAAATCCAAAGAAATATATTCAACAAATGTTTTATATGAACAAGGTTTACTTGGTACTGAGCTTATAGCAAACAATGTCTTGAAAGGGCAAGATTCAAAGCTAGAATATACAACTGATAAGTGGTATCAACCAACTCAAACATACCAAAGAAACAGGACGTGGGTTTTCTTTCGTTGGGAAGATCTCTCACAATGACAAACATGAGATAAATTGCCCCAACCAGCTGCAATGCACCAACAGCCATACCAAATCTAGTCCACCACAACCAGCGTTTATACCTCACCTGTTCAGCAAAATGGAAGTAGCAATGTGATAAATAGGTAGAAAATATACTCTTCTCGGATCAAATTCAAGTTAAACAACCACATTTTAATAAATGTTCATATCCTGTCATTAATCTGTTTACTTATTTTCTTAATTCCTTTAGCCCATCTTTTTCGTCCCTTCATATCCGCCCTATTATCCCCGACAGAGTGTAATCATGGAAAACTGAATATAAATACTTAGATAATTCATTGACAAGCCTCAACATGGAATGCTCGATCTGTTAGCATTGCTCTGGAAGAGTTTGGTGGGAAAACATGTTAACAACGCGATCACGAGTGAATTATGATCCATAAGGTGTAGACAAATGTGGTTAGTTTGCTGTGCATTTTGAGACAAAATACCACTTGCACTAAGTACTAACCCTAATAACAACGAAAGCTACCTCCCAATCAATAGAGCAACAAAACCAATTAGATGCAGAGGGTATCAATCCCATTAGAGGGGCTTAGGGAAATCCCAGTTGGCGATCAAATATGGTAGCGTGCAGCAGCAATGAGCTTGAACTAAATTAGCACCAGAGCTGGACATGGATGAATTAAAAAAATAAGTTAGCCCTGATTGACAAGACAAATAATCTACATAATCTTGTGCGCTTGTGTTCGACAACAAAGTTGGGTACCACAATCGTCAATGATATCTTATCATTCATCAAGAGCATTTCAAACTTACTTGTCCTATCAAACTTGTGCATCAAATCAAGTTTTTAACAGACTGTAAGTTCAACTAAAGCCACAAACTGCAACCTCATTATTGTCTAGTTTTGATCACTAGAGGAATACTACCAGACTGTAAGCTCATTCAAAGCCACACCATTATAGCAGCATTGCCAGCTGATATCTTCCATCAATTACACCACAATTGCATCAAACCCACCTTACAAATCACAACTAAGCTAGTAATTCATAACAATGACCGGAGCAACTGAAACGATCCTCAACCATAACCACTCACAGATGCATAGAAACCCCAAGGGCCTGCGTTTTAAGCAATCGAAATCTAAGTAAAATCACCCGAAGGAATAATCCAACCTGGAATGCACCTACCGGAGAGGATCCTACTTTTGCGGGGCCACCCACCAGAAAGGTCAAATCTACCAAACCAGCAACAGGAGCTTGATTGATTGAGCCTCACCCTGATCTCGTGGCGGGCCACGGCGTCCTCGGCAACGGAGGCGGCGGCCTCGTCGAGGTGGCGGCGAGCAATGGCATCCGCGGTGGCGTGCTGGGCCCGCGCGGCGCCGAGCATGGCGAGCACCCGGACGGCGGCCATGGCGGGCACGGCGGCGAGCGCGAGCCCCCAGCCGCAGCCGGGCGGGAGCGCGGCGTCGATGAGGTAGAGGCCGAGCAGCAGCACCGCGCAGTTGAGGCCGCCGACGAGGAACGAGACGACCCGCACCATGCCGACATGGAAGGAGGTGGCCCCGGCGCCGGCCGACGCCGCCGCCGCGGGGGCCGCGGACTGGCCGGCGCCGGCCATGGCGGGCCTCCGTCGGTCGGGCGGCGGCGGCGGGGAGGAGCGGCGGCGGGGGAGGGGGAGGAGGAGGAGGCGGCGGATTGGGAGGAGGAGCTGGGCGGGAGGGGTGGCTGCGGGCCCGCGGCAGGGGAGGAGCGGCTTTCTAGACATCATCCGGCCGCGGCGGCCATGGAAAGCGGGGGTCGCGGGTGGTTGGGGACGGAAATAGAAACCGGGAGACGGGGGGAAAGAGTCGGCCTCCGCCTGCTGAATTGCCAGTTCGTTCCGGGGACGTTTCCGAGGTTGAGGTTGAGCTGAGCTGACGATTGTTGCTGACTGGCAGTTAGTTGCTTCAGAATTTCTTTTTCTTCCGTTTTATAGCTGGACTTTTGGAGTTGGTGGAGATCACAGACTCATGATCTGTGAGCAGGACCACCACCATGCGTGCAATGGAAGAAACGATTTCTATGATCTTTTTCTCAAACACACACCCAAATACTTTTTTTAGTCAAACACACACTCAAATACATGTCGTTGTGAATTAGGGAAAAAAAATGTTAACTACGTGTTTGGTAGGATGCATGAGGCCCAACCAAGCCGCGTGAATCCGGCCGAAGAAGAGAACAACACTGATGTGGCCGACGGGAGAGAACTTCTTCTCTGTAGCAGCGGAGGGGGGGGGGTATGTTTCATGGCATGTGTTATGAACTTTGTTGTTGTATGTGACAATGACAAATTTATCCATGGGCATGGGTACCCGACCCATATGAGGCATATTTTTCTACCCATGGTAGTGCGCAAACCCTACTCGGTTAGTCATGGGTAGGGTATGGGTATATTTTTCTGTCTGTGGCTATACCCATGCCCTATCCGATTATCTCACGACATTTGTTATAAACTCTAAGCTGCCAAGTCTATGTGTTTAAGCTTCATACATCACCCCATCCTCATCCCAATAACCAATTCCCCAACCATAGAAATCTCTCAGTGGATGGCACCTTCATTATAGATGAAACTAGCAATTATGCCACCACCCTTCGATGTTGATTTGATCTGCCCGATAGGTACCCATCAGGCATGGATACCTGTAGGGTATGGGCATGGGCACAGATATCTACCTGATGGGTAGAGTATGGGTAGGTTTTTACGCCCATGAGAAACATGGGTATGGGTATGGGATTTTTGTACTCGCACTATACCCTACCCATTGCCATACTTAGTTGTGCATGATGAACAATTTGTGTTGAATTTGATGTTGTGGATTGATGAATTTGATGTTATGATTATACTATTTGTGTTTTATTTGTTTTTTATTCATTTAAGACGAGTTTGATATTATTTGCTTCAGTGTGTATGCAATTGTAATACCTAGTTTATATCATCTGTTGAAGAAGTGGTGCCCTATTTTACATCATTTGTTGGAAGAAACTGGAATGGGACAATATAGATTCATACTTTCTCTGTCCGGTGAAAAGTGTACATTTGGCTTTAAAATTTGTGCACAAAAGAGTGTACTTCTATCTTCCCAATGCACTTTAAAGTAGTAAAAAATATTTCTCTCTCATCACACGGTAATCAAGACCAATAACATTCTACACATGGTCTCCTTAATTTCTACATGCACTTAGTTCATTGGGGGTTAGGTAACTAAAGACGAGAGAGATGGTGGCTTGCACCTTTCCAATGCATTTTTTACTCCACTCCATAATTTGTCCTAAAATTTTTATATGTACACTTTTCACTGGATGGAGGGGGTACAGAGGAAAAGGTTATCTATTGATGCAAAGTTGTACCTAGAGGATAGTGATAGAGGAAGAGGAGAAAATCAAAATGAAATGGATAAGGATTAAAGCCAAAAGAAATAAGTCGAAGATAGAAGATCCTAAATTTCAAATGAAGTAATGGAAACTCGAAAAAGATTGTTCTAACTCTCAAAGAATGAGGGGGCGAGAGGATTGGTACCAAGAAAGATTTCTTGTTGTTATAAAACGTGATCTGATTTGTATATGTTTGGTGAAAGAACAATCTTCTCCTTTAATCATATTATAAACGAGAAATGTTTCAATTAGAACATGAAAACATGACTAAATTGGTCTTAGTTAGTCTTCAGGGCGAAGTGGAAGAAGGGCGGAGAAACAAGGAAAGGATCCCTTCGAAATAATTGACGGAGGAGTTGTATGAGGTGAAAATTTCATGTACGATCTTGTAAAGGGACAACAAGGATGACCTACAATCGGTTTGCATGGCGGTCCAACAATAGGATAGGTGTATAGGCATCTACGTTAATTTTTGTCGGTTGTGACTTTGAGTTCCCTTTACTTATCTTTCCATGAGTTTTTGTATTGTACTACATACTTGTTGGATCTTTTGGTTAATAAGATGGCTTCATGCATCGCTTCGACGCAGAGGCCGGGGGTAATCCTTCTTTTCAAAAAAAGTGTACTTTTCCACTCTCAACCCCCAAATCCCTAACTTTGCCTTACGTAAAGTTGCCAGAGTGGAAGAAAAATTCGGATGCCCTAAAACTCAACGAAATAACTTTTTGTTGCCTACTTTAAGGCGGCTCTCGAAGATGCTCTAACTACCCTCCATGTCATCCTATCGCATGCCACGATCCCCTCATATGAACTTTGTTGTTGTATGTGACAATGACAAATTTATCCATGGGCATGGGTACCCGACCCATATGAGGCATATTTTTCTACCCATGGTAGTGCGCAAACCCTACTCGGTTAGTCATGGGTAGGGTATGGGTATATTTTTCTGTCTGTGGCTATACCCATGCCCTATCCGATTATCTCACGACATTTGTTATAAACTCTAAGCTGCCAAGTCTATGTGTTTAAGCTTCATACATCACCCCATCCTCATCCCAATAACCAATTCCCCAACCATAGAAATCTCTCAGTGGATGGCACCTTCATTATAGATGAAACTAGCAATTATGCCACCACCCTTCGATGTTGATTTGATCTGCCCGATAGGTACCCATCAGGCATGGATACCTGTAGGGTATGGGCATGGGCACAGATATCTACCTGATGGGTAGAGTATGGGTAGGTTTTTACGCCCATGAGAAACATGGGTATGGGTATGGGATTTTTGTACTCGCACTATACCCTACCCATTGCCATACTTAGTTGTGCATGATGAACAATTTGTGTTGAATTTGATGTTGTGGATTGATGAATTTGATGTTATGATTATACTATTTGTGTTTTATTTGTTTTTTATTCATTTAAGACGAGTTTGATATTATTTGCTTCAGTGTGTATGCAATTGTAATACCTAGTTTATATCATCTGTTGAAGAAGTGGTGCCCTATTTTACATCATTTGTTGGAAGAAACTGGAATGGGACAATATAGATTCATACTTTCTCTGTCCGGTGAAAAGTGTACATTTGGCTTTAAAATTTGTGCACAAAAGAGTGTACTTCTATCTTCCCAATGCACTTTAAAGTAGTAAAAAATATTTCTCTCTCATCACACGGTAATCAAGACCAATAACATTCTACACATGGTCTCCTTAATTTCTACATGCACTTAGTTCATTGGGGGTTAGGTAACTAAAGACGAGAGAGATGGTGGCTTGCACCTTTCCAATGCATTTTTTACTCCACTCCATAATTTGTCCTAAAATTTTTATATGTACACTTTTCACTGGATGGAGGGGGTACAGAGGAAAAGGTTATCTATTGATGCAAAGTTGTACCTAGAGGATAGTGATAGAGGAAGAGGAGAAAATCAAAATGAAATGGATAAGGATTAAAGCCAAAAGAAATAAGTCGGAAGATAGAAGATCCTAAATTTCAAATGAAGTAATGGAAACTCGAAAAAGATTGTTCTAACTCTCAAAGAATGAGGGGCGAGAGGATTGGTACCAAGAAAGATTTCTTGTTGTTATAAAACGTGATCTGATTTGTATATGTTTGGTGAAAGAACAATCTTCTCCTTTAATCATATTATAAACGAGAAATGTTTCAATTAGAACATGAAAACATGACTAAATTGGTCTTAGTTAGTCTTCAGGGCGAAGTGGAAGAAGGGCGGAGAAACAAGGAAAGGATCCCTTCGAAATAATTGACGGAGGAGTTGTATGAGGTGAAAATTTCATGTACGATCTTGTAAAGGGACAACAAGGATGACCTACAATCGGTTTGCATGGCGGTCCAACAATAGGATAGGTGTATAGGCATCTACGTTAATTTTTGTCGGTTGTGACTTTGAGTTCCCTTTACTTATCTTTCCATGAGTTTTTGTATTGTACTACATACTTGTTGGATCTTTTGGTTAATAAGATGGCTTCATGCATCGCTTCGACGCAGAGGCCGGGGGTAATCCTTCTTTTCAAAAAAAGTGTACTTTTCCACTCTCAACCCCCAAATCCCTAACTTTGCCTTACGTAAAGTTGCCAGAGTGGAAGAAAAATTCGGATGCCCTAAAACTCAACGAAATAACTTTTTGTTGCCTACTTTAAGGCGGCTCTCGAAGATGCTCTAACTACCCTCCATATCATCCTATCGCATGCCACGATCCCTTAGAGCATCTATAGTCGGGCGCCTCGACCCGGTAAAAAAATGAACCAAACGGGCTCCTCATACCAGCCATATACGTCCGGGATAACCGGTACCCCTCATATCCAGCTCATATCTTGGGCGGATACGGGAGGCCCAAGTGCGTCCGCCACGTCAGACTAGATAGGCCGACCCCACCTCAAATTGCACCAATCTCCTCCCTCCCCCGACCTTGTCGCTTCGACCTTGTTCCTCTCTTCTCTTCTCCCTTGTCCGCGCTGGTCCTCTCTAGATCCGTTGACATACTTAGCTCTTGGCGCCACTAGCACCGCCGTAGCACTCCTCCCCTCAGTACCTATCAGCCCGGACGCCGTCGCGGTACATCCGGCTACTCTTAGACTGCAGCTTTCCCTCTATGTGTTCGACACATTGCCCAACCATTTTTTTCGTGTTTGTTTTGTAGGCAAAATGATGGATTCAGATGGTTCATCGGACGGGGAGTATGTACCCACTGAGCTTGATGAATTGATTCAAGAGGAGTTCTTTGGTTTGTTGTCTTTAGAGAAGAAGCCGAGACGATGATGACCATGACCATCCAACAGGAAATGGACCGGAAGGTTGAGCACATTCTCAACTTCAAGGGCCCGATCAAAGGGAGAAGAGTTCTGAACTGAGATACGGTCTCTGAAGCATGGGTACTCTACAAGGACTAGTTTACTCCCGAACCGGCTTTCCCTGATTAATGGTTTTGTCGACACTTCCGTATGCGCAAACCATTATTCTTACGCGTGGTGGAGGGAATGGAGGCACACGATCGCTACTTCAAGCTCACCAGGGATTGTTGCAGACAACTATCATTCTCTACTAAGCAGGAATGCATGGCTGTTATGAGGATGCTTGCACCTGGTACTGTCATTGATGTCATTGGTGAGATGGTCTAGATTGGGAAGAGCACATGCCTAAAGACCACTATGAGGTTTGCCCGCGTGCCTGCCGGAGGTGTTTGGAGTAGAGTATCTAAGAGAACTAAATGTGTAGATTCAGAAAGGTTGCTGGCTATTGGAGAGGCAATAGGTTTTCCAAGTATGCTCAGTTCAGTGATTGCATTGGCAATGGAAGAACTGCCCCAAAGGTTTGCGTGGGATGTACCAAGGTCACACCAAAGAGGCCACCATTATACTTGAAGTAGTGACATCACATGAGTTGTGGATTTGACATGCTTTATTTGGAATGTCATGTACCTTAGCGATTGACGATGTAATACACCGGGCGTTGCTTCTCCAATGGGAGCCCCGAGCAAGACTACCTCCGGGTTGAGAAGGTCCACCGAGGAGCTGGCGACAGGAAGGAGCCCGAAGGATCGAAAGAAGTGGGTGCAATTGAAGAAACTATTTCTATGATCTTTTTTTCGCGAATGCGCAGAGGGTGCGTATCTTTCATTGATAGAAGAAGTATTTTATAGCATGAGGTTATAATTATGCACTATGCCATGTACACAAGTAGGCATGGAAGTGATCGTCGAGAAAACAGAAGGGGGTTTCTCATTCTCGATACAACACGGTCTAACTCTCTAGGATTATGTTGCTGATCGCGGTGGCGCCGACCCTAGTCCAAAGGTGCGCTTCGTCTTGATGTTAGAGCAGATGTGTGAGATTGATGGCTGGTCTCCATCGAATACGCAGTCGTTTCGATGCTTCCAAAGCCACCGGGCGGTGAGGATGACGAGGGAGGCCAGACACAATGGAATACATCATCTGTTGGAGCAGTGGTGCCCTATTTTACATCATTTGTTGGAAGAAACTGAAGCTGAAATAATATAGATTCATACGGAGGAAAAGGTTATCTATTGATGCAAAGTTGTACCTTGGTGATAGTGGAAGAGGAGAAAATCAAAATGAAATAAATAAAGATTAAAGCCAAAATAAATAAGTCGAAGATAGAAGATCCCAAATTTCAAATGAAGAAATGGAAACTCGAAAAAGATCCTTCTGACTCTCAAAGGATGATGGGCAAGAGGATTGATACCAAGAAATATTTCTTGTTGTTATGGGACGTGATCTGATCTGCATATGTTTGGTAAAAGAACAATCTTCTCCTTTAGTCATATTATATTATAAATGAAAAATGTTTCAATTAGAACATGAAAACATGACTTAATTGGTCTTAGTTAGTCTTCAGGGCGGAGAAACGAGGAAATGATCCCTTCGAAATAATTGACGGAGGAGTCGTATGAGATGAAAAATGCATGTACGATTTTGTAGAGGGACAACAAGGATGACCTACAACTGGTTTGGATATGTGTATAGGCATCTAGGTTAATTTTTGCTGGTTGTGACTTTGAGTTCTCGCTTTACTTATTTTTCGATGAGTTTTTGTGTCGTACTACATACTTGTTGGATCTTTTAGTTAATAAGTTGGTTGCATGCATCGCTTCGATGCAGAGGCCGGGGAAATCCTCCTTTTCAAAAAAAATGTGTCAACTTTTCCACTCTCAACCCTAAAATCCCTAACTCTACCTTCCGTAAAGTTGCCAGAGTGGAAGAAAAATTCGGATGCCCTAAAACTCAACGAACTAACTTTTTATTGCCCTACTTTAAGGCGGCTCTCGAAGATGCTCTAACAACCCTCCACGTCATTGTACCGCATGCCACGATCCCTTAGAGCATCTATAGTCGGGCGCCTCAACCTGATAAAAAAACTGAACCAAATAGGCTCCTCATACCGGCCCTATACGTCCGGGCTAACCGGCACCCCTCATATCCAGCTCATATGTTGGGCGGATATGGGGAGGCTTGGGCGCGCCTGCCACGTCGGACTAGATAGGCCGACCCCACCTCAAATTGCACCAATCCCCCCTCCACCGACCTTGTCGATTCGACCTTGTTCCTCTCTTCTCTTCTCCCTCGTCCGCGCTGGTCCTCTCTAGATCCGTCGATGTACTTAGCTCTCGGCGCCGCTAGCACCACCACAACACTCCTCCCCTCCATGCTTATCACCACGGACATTGTCGTCTGTCCGGACGCCGTCGCGGTACGTCCGGCTACTCTCAGACTGCAACTTGCCCTCTATGTGTTTGACACATTGTCCAACCAGTTTTTTTGTGTTTGTTTTGTAGGCAAAATGATGGGTTCAGATGGTTCATCGGACGGGGAGTATGTACCCACAGAGCTTGATGAATTGATTCAAGAGGAGTTCTTTGGTTTGTCGGATTCAAAGAAGAAGCCGAGACGATGATGACCATGACCATCCAACAGGAAATGGACCGGAAGGTCGAGGACATTCTCAACTTCATGGGCTCGATCAAAGGGAGAAGAGTTCTGAACCGAGATAGGGTCTCTAGAGCATGGTTGATACGTCTCCAATGTATCTATAATTTTTGATTGTTCCATGCTATTATATTACCTGTTTTGGATGTTTTATATGCATTAATATGCTATTTTATATTATTTTTGGGACTAACCTATTAACCTAGAGCCCAGTGCTAGTTCCTTTTTTCCTTGTTTTTGAGTTTCGCGAAAAAGGAGTACCAAGCGGAGTCCAAACGGAATAAAACCTTCACGATGATTTTTCCTGGACCAGAAGACAACCAAGAAACTTGGAGATGAAGTCAGAAGAGCCACGAGGTGGCTACAAGGACGGAGGGCGCGCCTAGGGGGGGGTAGGGCGTGCCCCCACCCTTGTGGGCCCCTCATGCACTACCTGGACTAATTCTTTCACCTATATATACTCTTATATCCCCAAACCAACAGAGGCATCCACAAAAACACTTTTCCGCCGCCGCAACCTTCAGTACCCATGAGATCCCATCTAGGGGCCATTTCCGGCATCCTGTAGGAGGGGGATTCGATCACGGAGGGCTTCTACATCAACTCTATTGCCCTTCTGATGAAGCGTGAGTAGTTTACCTCAGACCTACGGGTCCATAGCTAGTAGCTAGATGTCTTCTTCTCTCTCTCTCTCTCTGATTCTCAATACCATGTTCTACTCGATATTCTTAGAGATCTATTCGATGTAGTACTCTTTTGCGGTGTGTTTGTCGTGATCCGATGAATTGTGGATTTATGACCAGCTTATCTATGAATATTATTTGAATCTCCTCTGAATTCTTTTATGCATGATTTGATATCTTTGTAATTCTCTTTGAACTATCGGTTTGGTTTGGCAAACTAGATTGGGTTTTCTTGCAATGGGAGAAGTGCTTAGCTTTGGGTTCAATCTTGCGGTGTCCTTTCCCAGTGACAGTAGGGGCAGCAAGGTACGTATTGTATTGTTGCCATCGAGGATAAAAAGATGGGGTTTTCATCATATTGTTTGAGTTAATTCCTCTACATCATGTCATCTTACTTAATGCGTTACTCCGTTCTTTATGAACTTAATACTCTAGATACATGTTGGATAGCGGTCGATGTGTGGAGTAATAGTAGTAGATGCAGAATCGTTTCAGTCTACTTGACACGGACGTGATGCCTATATTCATGATCATTGCCTTAGATATCGTCATAACTTTGTGCTTTTCTATCAATTGCTCCACAATAATTTGTTCACCCACCGTATTATTTGCTATCTTGAGAGAAGCCTCTAGTGAAACCTATGCCCCCCCGAGTCTATTTTCCATCATATAAGTTTCCGATCTATAATTTTATTTTCCGATTTACTCTTTTTGCAATCTTTTACTTTAGGATCTATAAACCAAAAATACCAAAAATATTTACTTTACCGTTTATCTATCTCTATCAGATCTCACTTTTGCAAGTAACCGTGAAGGGATTGACAACCCCTTTATCGCGTTGGGTGCAAGTTGTTTGTTTGTGCAGGTATTCAGTGACTGGTGCGTTGTCTCCTACTGGATTGATACCCGAAGGAAATATGCCCTAGAGGCAATAATAAAGTTGTTATTTTATATTTCCTTATATCATGATAAATGTTTATTATTCATGCTAGAATTGTATTAACCAAAATTTGATACATGTGTGGATACATAGACAAAACACTGTGTCCCTAGTAAGCCTCTACTAGACTAGCTCGTTAATCAAAGATGGTTAAGTTTCCTAACCATGGACATGAGTTGTTATTTGATAACGGGATCGCATCATTAGGAGAATGATGTGATGGACATGACCCATCCGTTAGCTTGGCATATTGATCATTCCGTTTTATTGCTATTGCTTTCTTCATGTTAAATACATATTCCTTTGACTATGAGATTATGCAACTCCCGGATACCTTGATAAAGTTTTGAAAAGGTTCAAAATGGATCAAGATGCTTAATTGGACTTTCACAAAGCACATACCTTGATAAAGTTTTGAAAAGGTTCAAAATGGATCAGTCAAAGAAAGGGTTCTTGCATGTGTTACAAGGTGTGAAGTTGAGTCAGACTCAATGCCCGACCACTGCAGAAGATAGAGAGAAAATGAAAGTCATTCCCTATGCCTCAGCCATAGGATCTATCATGTATGCTATGCTGTGTACCAGACCTGATGTGTGCCTTGCTATAAGTCTAGCAGGGAGGTACCAAAGTAATCCAGGAGTGGATCACTGGACAGCGGTCAAGAACATCCTGAAGTACCTAAAAAGGACTAAGGATATGTTTCTCGTTTATGGAGGTGACAAAGAGCTCGTTGTAAATGGTTACATCGATGCTAGCATTGACACTGATCCGGATGACTCTAAGTCACAAACCGGATACATATTTATATTGAATGGTGGAGCTGTCAGTTGTGTGACGCCCCCGATTCAATCGTACACTAATCATACACGCAAACGTTTACGATCAAGATCAGGGACTCACGGGAAGATATCACAACACAACTCTACAAATAAAGTAAGTCATACAAGCATCATATTACAAGCCAGGGGCCTCGAATGCTCGAATACAAGAGCTCGATCATAGACGAGTCAGAGGAAGCAACAATATCTGAGTACAGACATAAGTTAAACAAGTTTGCCTTAAGAAGGCTAGCACAAACTAGGATACAGATTGAAAGAGGCGTAGGCCTCCTGCCTGGGATCCTCCTAAACTACTCCTGGTCGTCATCAGCGGGCTGCACGTAGTAGTAGGCACCTCCCGAGTAGTAGTAGTCGTCATCGTCAGTGGCGTCTGGCTCCTGGGCTCCATCGTCTGGTCGCAGCAATCGGGTATAGAAAGGGGGAAAAGAGGGAGCAAAGCAACCGTGAGTACTCATCCAAAGTACTCGCAAGCAAGGAGCTACACTACATATGTATGCATTGGTATCAAATGGAATAAGGGTATCATATGTGGACTGGACTGCAGAATGCCGGAATAAGAGGGGGATAGCTAGTCCTATCAAAGACTACGCTTCTGGTAACCTCCATCTTGCAGCAGAAGAAGAGAGTAGATGGTAAGTTCACCAAGTAGCATCGTGTAGCATAAACCTACCCAGTGATCCTCTCCTTGTCGCCCTGTTAGAGAGCGACCACCGGGTTGTATCTGGCACTTGGAAGGGTGTGTTTTATTAAGTATCTGGTTCTAGTTGTCATAAGGTCCAGGTACAACTCCAAGTCGTCCTGTTACCGAAGATCACGGCTATTCGAATAGATTAACTTCCCTGCAGGGGTGCATCACATTTCCCAACACGCTCGATCCCCTTTGTCCAGACACACTTTTCTGGGTCATGCCCGGCCTCGGAAGATCAACACGTCGCAGCCCTACTAATACATCTCCGTCGTATCTATAATTTTTGATTGTTCCATGCCAATATTATTGAACTTTCATATACTTTTGGCAACTTTTTATACTATTTTTGGGACTAACATATTGATCCAGTGCCCAGTGCCAGTTCCTGTTTGTTGCATGTTTTTTGTTTCACAGAATATCCATATCAAATGGAGTCCAAACGGGATAAAAACTGACGGAGATTTTTTTGGAATATATATGATTTTTGGGAAGAAAAATCCACGCGAAACGGTGCCAGAGGTGGCCACGAGGCAGGGGGGCGCGCCTGCCCCCTGGGCGTGCCCCTGACCCTCGTGGGCCACCCGTAAGGAGGTTGGTGCCCTTCTTTCGCCGCAAGAAAGATAATTTCCGGATGGAGATCGTGTTAAAATTTCAGCCCAATCGGAGTTATGGATCTCCGGGAATATAAGAAATGGTGAAAGGGAAGAATCTGAGAACGCAGAAACAGAGAGAGACAGAGAGACAGATCCAATCTCGGAGGGGCTCTCGCCCCTCCCTTGCCATGGAGGCCATGGACCAGAGGGGAAACCCTTCTCCCATCTAGGGAGGAGGTCAAGTAAGAAGAAGAAGGAGGGGGGCTCTCTCCCCCTCGCTTCCGGTGGCACTGGAGTGCCACCGGGGGCCATCATCATCACCGCGATCTACACCAACACCTCCGCCATCTTCACCAACATCTCCATCACCTTACCCCCTCTATCTACAGCAGTCCACTCTCCCGCAACCCGCTATACCCTCTACTTGAACATGGTGCTTTATGCTTCATATTATTATCCAATGATGTGTTGCCATCCTATGATGTCTGAGTAGATTTTCGTTGTCCTATCGGTGGTTGATGAATTGCTATGATTGATTTAATTTGCTTGTGGTTATGTTGCTGTCCTTTGGTGCCCATCATATGATTGCACGCATGGATCACACCCTAGGGTTAGTTGTATGTTGATAGGACTATGTATTGGAGGGCAAGAGTGACAGAAGCTTCAACCTAGCATAGAGATTGATGCATACGGGGTTGAAGGGGGACCGATATACCTTAATGCCATGGTTGGGTTTTACCTTAATGAACATTAGTAGTTGCGGATGCTTGCTAATAGTTCCAATCATAAGTGCATAGAATTCCAAGTCAGGATGACATGCTAGCAGTGGCCTCTCCCACATAATACTTGCTATCGGTCTAGTAAAGTAGTCAATTGCTTAGGGACAATTTCACAAATCCTATCACCACTTTTCCACACTTGCTATATTTACTTTATTGTTTCTTTATCTAAACAGCCCCTACTTTTTATTTACGTACTCTTTATTATCTTGCAAATCTATCCAACAACACCTACAAAGTACTTCTAGTTTCATACTTGTTCTAGGTAAAGCGAACGTCAAGCGTGCGTAGAGTTGTATCGGTGGTCGATAGAACTTGAGGGAATATTTGTTCTACCTTTAGCTCCTCGTTGGGTTCGACACTCTTACTTATCAAAAACTGTTGCGATCCCCTATACTTGTGGGTTATCACCTACCTAGGCACAACAGAGAGGTCAGCACGCCGGTCTAAATCCTATGGTGCAGGGGTCTGGGCCCATCGCCCATTGCACACCTGCACATTGCGTACGCGGCCGGTGAGCAGACCTAGCCTCCCTTATACAAGGGCAGGCGTTCCAGTCCAACCCGGCGCGCGCCGCCCAGTCGCTGACGTCACGAAGGCTTCGGCTGATACCACGACGTCGAGTGCCCATAACTGTCCCCGCGTAGTTGGTTAGTGCGTATAGGCCGGTGGCCAGACTCAGATCAAATACCAAGAGCTCGTTAAATGTGTTACCTTGAAGTAACCGCGAACGCAGACCAGGGCCAGGCCCACCTCTCTCCTAGGTTGTCTCAACCTGCCCTGTCGCTTCGCCACAAAGATCCACACAGAGGGCCGTCGGGAAAGTATGTCCTTCCAGCCCCCAATTCATGAATCAACCGCAGGTACTCAACGAGCTGACCCGACTTTAGTCACAACATATATCATGTGTAATATGTATAGTATATACCCGTGATCAACACCCGACGTGATCACGGCCCGATAGTATAGCATGGCAGACAGACAAGAATGTAGGGCCACCGATGATAAACTAGCATCCTATACTAAGCATTTAGGATTGCAGGTAAGGTACCAACAGCTGGAGCAACAATGACATGCTATGCATCAGAATAGGATTAACGGGAAGCAGTAACATGCTACACTACTCTAATGCAAGCAGTAGAGAGAAGAATAGGCGATATCTGGTGATCAAAGGGGGGGGGGGCTTGTTGGGGAGCGTAGCAGAATTTTAAAATTTTCTACGCATCACCAAGATCAATCTATGGAGTCATCTAGCAACGAGGGAGAGGAGAGTGCATCTGCATACCCTTGTAGATCGCGAGCGAAAGCGTTCAAGAGAACGGGGTTGATGGAGTCGTACTCGTCGTGATCCAAATCACCGATGACCTAGCGCCGAACGGACGGCACCTCCGCGTTCAACACACGCACGGTTGGGAAGACGTCTCCTCCAACTTGATCCAGCAAGGGGGAAGGAGAGGTTGATGGAGATCCAGCAGCACGACGGCGTGGTGGTGGAAGCAACGGTGATCTCGGCAGGGCTTCGCCAAGCTCAGGGAGAGGGAGGAGTGTCACGGGAGGGAGAGGGAGGCGCCAGGGGCTAGGGTGCAGCTGCCCTCCCTCCCCCCACTATATATAGGACCCCTAGGGGGGGCGCCGGCCCTAGGAGATGGGATCTCCAAGGGGGCGGCGGCCAAGGGGGTGGAGTGCCCCCCAAGCCAAGTGGGGCGCCCCCACCCCTAGGGTTTCCAACCCTAGGCGCAGGGGGAGGCCCAAGGGGGGCGCACCAGCCCACTAGGGGCTGGTTCCCCTCCCACTTTAGCCCATGGGGCCCTCCGGGATAGGTGGCCCCACCCGGTGGACCCCCGGGACCCTTCCGGTGGTCCCGGTACACTACCGATTACCCCCGAAACTTTCCCGATGGCCGAAACTTGACTTCCTATATATAAATCTTCACCTCCGGACCATTTCGGAACTCCTCGTGACGTCTGGGATCTCATCCGGGACTCCGAACAACTTTCGGGTTACCGTATACTAATATCTCAACAACCCTAGCGTCACTGAACCTTAAGTGTGTAGACCCTACAGGTTCGGGAGACACGCAGACATGACCGAGACGACTCTCCGGTCAATAACCAACAGCGGGGTCTGGATACCCATGTTGGCTCCCACATGCTCCTCGATGATTTCATCAGATGAACCATGATGCCAAGGATTCAATCAATCCCGTATACAATTCCCTTTGTCAGTTGGTACATTACTTGCCCGAGACTCGATCGTCGGTATCCCAATACCTCGTTCAATCTCGTTACCGGCAAGTCACTTTACTCGTACCGTAATGCATGATCCCGTGATCAACCACTTGGTCACATTGAGCTCATTATGATGATGCATTACCGAGTGGGCCCAGAGATACCTCTCCGTCATACGGAGTGACAAATCCCAGTCTCGATTCATGCCAACCCAACAGACACTTTCGGAGATACCCGTAGTGCTCCTTTATAGTCACCCAGTTACGTTGTGACGTTTGGTACACCCAAAGCACTCCTACGGTATCCGGGAGTTGCACAATCTCATGGTCTAAGGAAATGATACTTGACATTCGGAAAAGCTCTAGCAAACGAACTACACGATCTTTAAGCTATGCTTAGGATTGGGTCTTGTCCATCACATCATTCTCCTAATGATGTGATCCCGTTATCAATGACATCCAATGTCCATAGTCAGGAAACCATGACTATCTTTTGATCAACGAGCTAGTCAACTAGAGGCTCACTAGGGACGTGTTGTGGTCTATGTATTCACACATGTATTATGATTTCCGGATAACACAATTATAGCATGAATAATAGACAATTATCATGATCAAAGAAATATAATAATAACCATTTTATTATTGCCTCTAGGGCATATTTCCAACAGTCTCCCACTTGCACTAGAGTCAATAGTCTAGTTACATTGTGATGAATCGAACACCCATGCAGTTCTGGTGTTGATCATGTTTTGCTCTAGGGGAGGTTTAGTCAACGGATCTGCCACATTCAGATCCGTATGTACTTTACAAATATCTATGTCTCCATTTTGAACACTTTCACGAATGGAGTTGAAGCGACGCTTGATATGCCTGGTCTTCCTGTGAAACCTGGGTTCCTTGGCAAGGGCAATAGCTCCAGTGTTGTCACAGAAGAGAGTCATCGGGCCCGACGCATTGGGTATGACTCCTAGGTCGGTAATGAACTCCTTCACCCAGACTGCCTCTTGTGCTGCCTCCGAGGCGGCCATGTACTCCGCTTCACATTTAGATCTCGCCACAACGCTTTGCTTGCAACTGCACCAGCTTACTGCCCCACCATTCAAAATATACACGTATCCAGTTTGTGACTTAGAGTCATCCAGATCTGTGTCGAAGCTAGCATCGACGTAACCCTTTACGACGAGCTCTTCGTCACCTCCATAAACGAGAAACATATCCTTAGTCCTCTTCAGGTACTTCAAGATATTCTTGACCGCTGTCCAGTGTTTCATGCCGGGATTACTTTGGTACCTTCCTACCAAACTTACGACAAGGTTTACATCAGGTCTGGTACACAGCATAGCATGCATGATAGACCCTATGGCCGAGGCATAGGGGACGACACTCATATTTTCTCTATCTTCTGCCGTGGTCGGGCATTGAGCCGTGCTCAATCTCGTACCTTGTAATACAGGCAAGAACCCCTTCTTTGACTGATCCATATTGAACTTCTTCAATATCTTGTCAAGGTACATACTCTGTGAAAGACCAATGAGGCGTCTCGATCTATCTCTATAGATCTTGATGCCTAATATGTAAGCAACTTCTCCAAGATCCTTCATTGAAAAACACTTGTTCAAGTAGGCCTTTATGCTTTCCAAGAATTCTATATCATTTCCCATCAACAATATGTCATCCACATACAATATGAGAAATGCTACAGAGCTCCCACTCACTTTCTTGTAAATGCAGGCTTCTCCATAAGTCTGCGTAAACCCAAACGCTTTGATCATCTCATCAAAACGAATGTTCCAACTCTGAGATGCTTGCACCAGCCCATAGATCGAGTGTTGGAGATTGCACACCTTGTCAGCATTCTTAGGATCGACAAAACCTTCCGGCTGCATCATATACAATTCTTCCTTAAGGAAACCATTAAGGAATGCCGTTTTGACGTCCATTTGCCATATCTCATAATCATAGAATGCGACAATTGCTAACATGATTCGGACGGACTTCAGCTTCGCTACGGGTGAGAAAGTCTCATCATAGTCAACCCCTTGAACTTGTCGATAACCCTTAGCGACAAGCCGAGCTTTATAGATGGTTACATTACCATCCGCGTCTGTCTTCTTCTTAAATATCCATTTATTTTCTATGGCTCGCCGATCATCGGGCAAGTCAGTTAAAGTCCATACTTCGTTTTCATACATGGATCCTATCTCGGGTTTCATGGCTTCCAGCCATTTGTCGGAATCTGGGCCCGCCATCGCTTCTTCATAGTTCGAAGGTTCACCGTTGTCTAACAACATGATTTCCAAGACAGGGTTGCCGTACCACTCTGGTGTGGAACGTGTCCTTGTGGATCTACGAAACTCAGTAGCAACTTGATCTGAAGTTTCATGATCATCATCATTAACTTCCTCTCTAGTCGGTGCAGGCACCTCAGGAACAATTTCCTGAGCTGCGCCACTCTCCGGTTCAAGAGGTAATACTTCATCAAGTTCTACTTTCCTCCCACTTATTTCTTTTGAGAGAAACTCTTTCTCTAGAAAGGATCCATTCTTGGCAACAAAGATCTTGCCTTCAGATCTGAGGTAGAAGGTATACCCAATAGTTTCTTTAGGGTATCCTATGAAGACGCATTTTTCTGACTTGGGTTCGAGCTTTTCAGGTTGAAGTTTCTTGACATAAGCATCGCATCCCCAAACTTTTAGAAACGACAGCTTAGGTTTCTTCCCAAACCATAATTCATACGGTGTCGTCTCAATGGATTTAGATGGAGCCCTATTTAAAGTGAATGCGGCAGTCTCTAAAGCATAGCCCCAAAATGACAACGGTAGATCGGTAAGAGACATCATAGATCGCACCATATCCAATAGAGTGCGATTACGACGTTCGGACACACCATTACGCCGAGGTGTTCCAGGCGGCGTGAGTTGTGAACATTGTAGTTAACGGAAAGCAGTAACATGCTACACTACTCTAATGCAAGCAGTAGAGAGAATAATAGGCGATATCTGGTGATCAAAGAGGGGGCTTGCCTGGTTGCTCTGGCAAGAGAGAGGGGTCGTCAACACCGTAGTCGTACTGGGTAGTAGCTGTAACGCCCTCGATGCGGCTATATCTCCCACGTGTCGAAGCATGACTTAGAGGCATAACCGCATTGAAAGCAATGTCGCAAGTGAGGTAATCTTCACACAATCCATGTAATACATAAGGGAAAGAGGTACATAGTTGTCTTACAATCGCAACTTCACACAATACAGGAATAAAGCATTACATCATCCAGATACAATCAAGGTCCGACTACGGAACCCAAAATAAAAGAAGACTACCCCAAATGCTACACAGATCCCCGATCGTCCCAACTGGGCTCCACTACTGATCGCCTGAAACGAAACAACACAAAGGACAAGATCTTCATAGAGCTCCTCCTTGAGCGTGGTTGCGGCACTTGCACGGCAACATCGACACCTGCAAGCTGGTTTTGGAAGTATCTGTGAGTCACGGGGACTCAGCAATCTCACACCCTCGCGATCAAGACTATTTAAGCTTATAGGTAAGGTAAAGGTATGATGTGGAGCTACAGCAAGTGACTAGCATATATGGTGGCCAACATATTCGCAAAAGAGAGCGAGAAGAGAAGGCAAAAGCACGGTCGATGAACTTGAAGGAAATATGCCCTAGAGGCAATAATAAAGTTATTATTTATTTCCTTATATCATGATAAATGTTTATTATTCATGCTAGAATTGTATTAACCGGAAACATAATACATGTGTGAATACATAGACAAACAGAGTGTCACTGGTATGCCTCTACTTGACTAGCTTGTTAATCAAAGATGGTTATGTTTCCTAACCATGAACAAAGAGTTGTTATTTGATTAACGAGGTCACATCATTAGTTGAATGATCTGATTGACATGACCCATTCTATTAGCTTAGCACCCGATCGTTTAGTATGTTGCGATTGATTTCTTCATGACTTATACATGTTCCTATGACTATGAGATTATGCAACTCCCGTTTGCCGGAGGAACACTTTGTGTGCTACCAAACGTCACAACGTAACTGGGTGATTATAAAGGAGCTCTACAGGTGTCTCCAAAGGTAGATGTTGGGTTGGCGTATTTCGAGATTAGGATTTGTCACTCCGATTGTCGGAGAGGTATCTCTGGGCCCTCTCGGTAATGCACATCACATGAGCCTTGCAAGCATTGCAACTAATATGTTAGTTGTGAGATGATGTATTACGGAACGAGTAAAGAGACTTGCCGGTAACGATATTGAACTAGGTATTGGATACCGACGATCGAATCTCGGGCAAGTAACATACCGATGACAAAGGGAACAACGTATGTTGTTATGCGGTCTGACCGATAAAGATCTTCGTAGAATATGTAGGAGCCAATATGGGCATCCAGGTCCCGCTATTGGTTATTGACCGGAGACATGTCTCGGTCATGTCTACATTGTTCTCGAACCCGTAGGGTCCGCACGCTTAAGGTTACGATGACAAGTATATTATGAGTTTATGCATTTTGATGTACTGAAGGTTGTTCGGAGTCCCGGATGTGATCACGGACATGACGAGGAGTCTCGAAATGGTCGAGACGTAAAGATTGATATATTGGAAGCCTATGTTTGGACATCGGAAGTGTTCCGGGTGAAATCAGGATTTTACCGGGTTACCGGGAGGTTACCGGAACCCCCCGGGAGCCATATGGGCCTTAGTGGGCCTTAGTGGAAAGGTGAAAGGGCTTCCCACAAGGGCTGCACGCCTCCCCCCTCCCCTAGTCCTATTAGGACTAGGAGAGGTGGCCGGCCACCCCTCTCCCTCTTTCCCCCTTGGGAATCCTATTTGGAATAGGATTGGGGGGGGGGAGTCCTACTCCCGGTAGGAGTAGGACTCCTCCTGCGCCTCCATAGGGCTGGCCGCACCCCTCCCCCTTGGCTCCTTTATATACTGAGGCAGAGGCACCCCAGAAACACACAAGTTGATCCTTGAGATCGTTCCTTAGCCGTGTGCGGTGCCCCCTACCACCATATTCCACCTCGATCATATCGTTGTAGTGCTTAGGCGAAGCCCTGCGTCGGTAGAACATCAAGATCGTCACCACGCCGTCGTGCTGACGGAACTCTTCCCCGACACTTTGCTGGAATGGAGTCCGGGGATCGTCATCGAGCTGAACGTGTGCTCGAACTCGGAGGTGCCGTAGTTTCGGTGCTTGATCGGTTGGATCGTGAAGACGTACGACTACTTCCTCTACGTCGTGTCATCGCTTCCGCAGTTGGTCTGCGTTGGGTACGTAGACAACACTCTCCCCCTCGTTGCTATGCATCACATGATCTTGCGTGTGCGTAGGAATTTTTTTGAAATTACTACGAAACCCAACAGTGGCATCCGAGCCTAGGTTTTATGTGTTGATGTTATATGCACGAGTAGAACACAAGTGAGTTGTGGGCGATATAAGTCATACTGCCTACCAGCATGTCATACTTTGGTTCGGCGGTATTGTTGGATGAAGCGGCCCGGACCGACATTACGCGTACGCTTACGCGAGACCGGTTTCCCCGACGTGCTTTGCACATAGGTGACTTGCGGGTGACTGTTTCTCCAACTTTAGTTGAACCGAGTGTGGCTACGCCCGGTCCTTGCGAAGGTTAAAACGGAGTCAAATTGACAAACTATCGTTGTGGTTTTGATGCGTAGGTGAGATTGGTTCTTGCTTAAGCCCGTAGCAGCCACGTAAAACTTGCAACAACAAAGTAGAGGACGTCTAACTTGTTTTTGCAGGGCATGTTGTGATGTGATATGGTCAAGACGTGATGAGATATAAGTTGTTGTATGAGATGATCATGTTTTGTTGAAGTTATCAGCAACTGGCAAAATCCTTATGGTTGTCTCTCTATTGCATGAGATGCAAGCATCCAATAATTGCTTTACTTTATCGCTATGCGATAGCAATAGTTGCAAGAGCAATTGTTGGCGAGACGACCACGCGACGACACATTGATATAGATCAAGATGATGGAGATCATGGTGTCATGCCGGTGACGATATAGATCATGACATTACTTTGGAGATGGAGATCAAAGAAGCAAGATGATGATGGCCATATCATGTCACATATTTTGATTGCATATGATGTTTATCTTTTATACATCTTATTTTTGCTTTGATTGATGGTAGCATTATAAGATGATCTCTCACTAAATTATCAAGAAGTGTTCTCCCTGAGTATGCACCGTTGCCAAAGTTCGTCGTGCCCAGACACCACGTGATGATCGGGTGTGATAAGCTCTATGTCCATCTACAACGGGTGCAAGCCAGTTTTGCACACGCAGAATACTCAGGTTAAACTTGACGAGCCTAGCATATGCAGATATGGCCTCGGAACACGGAGACCGAAAGGTCGAGCGTGAATCATATAGTAGATATGATCAACATAACGATGTTCACCATTGAAAACTACTCCATCTCACGTGATGATCGGTTATGGTTTAGTTGATTTGGATCACGTGATCACTTAGAGGATTAGAGGGATATCTATCTAAGTGGGAGTTCTTAAGTAATATGATTAATCGAACTTAAATTTATCATGAACTTAGTCCTGGTAGTATTTTGCAAATTATGTTGTAGATCAATAGCTCGCGTTGTTGCTTCCCTGTGTTTATTTTGATATGTTCCTAGAGAAAATTGTGTTAGTAGCAATGATGCGGATTGGATCCGTGATCTGAGGTTTATCCTCATTGCTGCACAGAAGAATTATGTCCTTGATGCACCGCTAGGTGACAGACCTATTGCAGGAGCAGATGCAGACGTTATGAACGTTTGGCTAGCTCAATATGACGACTACTTGATAGTTTAGTGCACCATGCTTAATGGCTTAGAATCGGGACTTCAAAGACGTTTTGAACGTCATGGACCATATGAGATGTTCCAGGAGTTGAAGTTAATATTTCAAGCAAATACCCGAGTTGAGAGATATGAAGTCTCCAACAAGTTCTATAGCTAAAAGATGGAGGAGAATCGTTCAACTAGTGAGCATGTGCTCAGATTGTCTGGGTACTACAATCGCTTGAATCAAGTGGGAGTTAATCTTCCAGATAAGATAGTGATTGACAGAATTCTCTAATCACCATCACCAAGTTAGTAGAACTTCGTGATGAACTATAATATGCAAGGGATAACGGAAACAACTCCCAAGCTCTTCGTGATGATGAAATCAACGAAGGTAGAAATCAAGAAAAACATCAAGTGTTGATGGTTGACAAGACCACTAGTTTCAAGAAAAGGGCAAAGGGAAGAAGGGGAACTTCAAGAAGAACGGCAAGCAAGTTGCTGCTCAAGTGAAGAAGCCCAAGTCTGATCCTAAGCCTGAGACTAAGTGCTTCTACTGCAAAGGGACTGGTCACTGGAAGCGGAACTACCCCAAGTGATTGGCGGATAAGAAGGATGGCAAAGTGAACATAAGTATATTTGATATACATGTTATTGATGTGTACTTTACTAGTGTTTATAGCAACCCCTCAGTATTTGATACTAGTTCAGTTGCTAAGAGTAGTAACTCGAAACAGGAGTTGCAGAATGAACAGAGACTAGTTAAGGGTGAAGTGACGATGTGTGTTGGAAGTGGTTCCAAGATTGATATGATCATCATCGCACACTTCCCTATACTTTCGGGATTAGTGTTGAACCTAAATAAGTGTTATTTGGTGTTTGCGTTGAGCATGAATATGATTTGATCATGTTTATTGTAATACGGTTATTCATTTAAGTAAAAGAATAAATTGTTGTTCTGTTTACATGAATAAAACCTTATATGGTAACACACCCAATGAAAATAGTTCATTGGATCTCGATCGTAGTGATACACATAATGATAATATTGAAACCAAAAGATGCAAAGTTAATAATGATAGTGCAACTTATTTGTGGCACTGCCGTTTAGGTCATATTGGTGTAAAGCGCATGAAGAAACTCCATGCTGATGGGATTTTGGAATCACTTGATTATGAATCACTTGATGCTTGCGAACCATGCCTCATGGGCAAGATGACTAAGACTCCGTTCTCCGGAGCGAGCAACTGACTTATTGGAAATAATACATACTGATGTATGCGGTCCGATGAGTGTTAAGGCTCACGGCAAGTATCGTTATTTTCTGAACTTCACAGATGATTTGAGCAGATATGGGTATATCTACTTGATGAAACATAAGTCTGAAACATTTGAAAAGTTCAAAGAATTTCAGAGTGAAGTGGAAAATCATCGTGACAAGAAAATAAAGTTTCTACGATCTGATCGCGGAGACAAATATTTGAGTTACGAGTTTGGTCTTCAATTAGAACAATGTGGAATAGTTTCACAAACTCATGCCACCTGGAACACCACAGCATAATGGTGTGTCCGAATGTCATAACCGTACTTTATTAGATATGGTGCGATCTATGATGTCTCTTACCGATCTACCACTATCGTTTTGGGGATATGCATTAGAGACAACTGCATTCACGTAAAATAGGGCACCATCAAAATCCGTTGAGACGACGCCTTATGAACTGTGGTTTGGCAAGAAACCAAAGTTGTCGTTTCTTAAAGTTTGGGGCTGCGATTCTTATGTGAAAAAGCTTCAACCTAATAAGCTCGAACCCAAATTGGAGAAATGTGTCTTCATAGGATACCCAAAGGAGACTATTGGGTACACCTTCTATCACAGATCCGAAGGCAAGATATTTGTTGCTAAGAATGGATCCTTTCTAGAGAAGGAGTTTCTCTCGAAAGAAGTGAGTGGGAGGAAAGTAGAACTTGACGAGGTAACTGTACCTGCTCCCTTATTGGAAAGTAGTACATCACAGAAAACTGTTTCTGCGACGCCTATACCAATTAGTGAGTAAGCTAATGATGATGATCATGAAACTTCAGGACAAGATACTACTGAACCTCGTAGATCAACCAGAGCGAGATCCGCACCAGAGTGGTACGGTAATCCTGTTCTGGAAATCATGCTGCTAGATCATGATAAACCTACGAACTATGAAGAAGCGATGGTGAGCCCAGATTCCGCAAAGTGGCTTGAAGCCATGAAATCTGAGATGGGATCCATGTATGAGAACAAAGTATGGACTTTGGTTGACTTACCCGATGATCGGCAAGCAATTGAAAATAAATGGATCTTCAAGAAGAAGACTGACGCCGATGGTAATGTAACTGTCCACAAAGCTCGACTTGTCGCAAAAGGTTTTCGACAAAGTTCAAGGGGTTGACTACGATGAGACCTTCTCACCCGTAGCGATGCTTAAGTCTGTCAGAATCATGTTAGCAATTGCCGCATTTTTATGATTATGAAATTTGGCAGATGGATGTCAAAACTACATTCCTGAATGGATTTCTGGAAGAAGAGTTGTATATGATGCAACCGGAAGGTTTTGTTGATCCAAAGGGAGCTAACAAAGTGTGCAAGCTCCAGCGATCCATTTATGGACTGGTGCAAGCCTCTCGGAGTTGGAATAAACGCTTTGATAGTGTGATCAAAGCATTTGGTTTTATACAGACTTTCGGAGAAGCCTGTATTTACAAGAAAGTGAGTGGGAGCACTACAACATTTCTGATAAGTATATGTGAATGACATATTGTTGATCGGAAATAATGAAGAATTATTCTGTAAAGCATAAAGGAGTGTTTGAAAGAAGTTTTTCAAAGAAAGACTTCGGTAAAGCTGCTTACATATTGAGCTTCAAGATCTATAGAGATAGATCAAGACGCTTGATAAGTTTTTTTCAATGAGTACATACCTTGACAAGATTTTGAAGTAGTTCAAAATGGAGCAGTCAAAGAAAGAGTTCTTGCCTGTATTACAAGGTGTGAAGTTGAGTAAGACTCAAAGCCCGACCACGACAGAAGATAGAAAGAGAATGAAAGTCATTCCCTATGCCTTGGCCATAGGTTCTATTAAGTATGTCATGCTATGCACCAGATCTATTGTATACCCTATGTTAAGCAAGGGAGTACAATAGTGATCTAGGAGTAGATCAATGGACAGCGGTCAAAATTATCCTTACTGGAATAAGGATATGTTTCTCGATTATGGAGGTGACAAAAAGGTTCGCCGTAAAGGGTTACGTCGATGCAAGTTTTGACACTAATCTGGATGACTCTAAGTCTTGATCTAGATACATATTGAAAGTGGGAGCAATTAGCTAGAGTAGCTCCGTGCAGAGCATTGTAGACATAGAAAATTGCAAAATACATAACAGATCTGAATGTGAAAGACCGTTGACTAAGATTCTCTCACAAGAAAAACATGATCACACCTTAGTACTCTTTGGGTGTTAATCACATAGCGATGTGAACTAGATTACCGAATCTAGTAAACCCTTTGGGTGTTGGTCACATGGCGATGTGAACTATGGGTGTTAATCCCATGATGATGTGAACTATCGATGTTAATCACATGGTGATGTGATCTAGATTATTGACTCTAGTGCAAGTGGGAGACTGAAGGAAATATGCCCTAGAGGCAATAATAAAGTTATTATTTATTTCCTTATATCATGATAAATGTTTATTATTCATGCTAGAATTGTATTAACCGGAAACATAATACATGTGTGAATACATAGACAAACAGAGTGTCACTGGTATGCCTCTACTTGACTAGCTCGTTAATCAAAGATGGTTATGTTTCCTAACCATGAACAAAGAGTTGTTATTTGATTAACGAGGTCACATCATTAGTTGAATGATCTGATTGACATGACCCATTCTATTAGCTTAGCACCCGATCGTTTAGTATGTTGCTATTGCTTTCTTCATGACTTATACATGTTCCTATGACTATGAGATTACGCAACTCCCGTTTGCCGGAGGAACACTTTGTGTGCTACCAAACGTCACAACATAACTGGGTGATTATAAAGGAGCTCTACAAGTGTCTCCAAAGGTAGATGTTGGGTTGGCGTATTTCGAGATTAGGATTTGTCACTCCGATTGTCGGAGAGGTATCTCTGGGCCCTCTCGGTAATGCACATCACATAAGCCTTGCAAGCATTGCAACTAATGAGTTAGTTGTGAGATGATGTATTACGGAACGAGTAAAGAGACTTGCCGGTAACGAGATTGAACTAGGTATTGGATACCGACGATCGAATCTCGGGCAAGTAACATACCGATGACAAAGGGAACAACGTATGTTGTTATGCGGTCTGACCGATAAAGATCTTCGTAGAATATGTAGGAGCCAATATGGGCATCCAGTCCCGCTATTGGTTATTGACCGGAGACATGTCTCGGTCATGTATACATTGTTCTCGAACCCGTAGGGTCCGCACGCTTAAGGTTACGATGACAGGTATATTATGAGTTTATGCATTTTGATGTACCGAAGGTTGTTCGGAGTCCCGGATGTGATCACGGACATGACGAGGAGTCTCGAAATGGTCGAGACGTAAAGATTGATATATTGGAAGCCTATGTTTGGACATCGGAAGTGTTCCGGGTGAAATCAGGATTTTACCGGGTTACCGGGAGGTTACCGGAACCCCCCGGGAGCCATATGGGCCTTAGTGGGCCTTAGTGGAAAGGTGAAAGGGCTGCCCACAAGGGTTGCGCGCCTCCCCCCTCCCCTAGTCCTATTAGGACTAGGAGAGGTGGCCGACCACCCCTCTCCCTCTTTCCCCCTTGGGAATCCTATTTGGAATAGGATTGGGGGGGGGGGAGTCCTACTCCCGGTAGGAGTAGGACTCCTCCTGCGCCTCCATAGGGCTGGCCGCACCCCTCCCCCTTGGCTCCTTTATATACTGAGGCAGAGGCACCCCAAAAACACACAAGTTGATCCTTGAGATCGTTCCTTAGCCATGTGCGGTGCCCCCTGCCACCATATTCCACCTCGATCATATCGTTGTAGTGCTTAGGCGAAGCCCTGCGTCGGTAGAACATCAAGATCGTCACCACGCCGTCGTGCTGATGGAACTCTTCCCCGACACTTTGCTGGATCGGAGTCCGGGGATCGTCATCGAGCTGAACGTGTGTGCTCGAACTCGGAGGTGCCGTAGTTTCGGTGCTTGATCGGTTGGATCGTGAAGACGTACGACTACTTCCTCTACGTCGTGTCATCACTTCCGCAGTCGATCTGCGTTGGGTACGTAGACAACATTCTCCCCCTCGTTGCTATGCATCACATGATCTTGCATGTGCATAGGAATTTTTTTGAAATTACTACGAAACCCAACAGAGCTATGATCAAGAAGTGATCCTAGAACAACCTACGTCAAGCATAACTCCAACACCGTGTTCACTTTCCCGGACTCCGCCGAGAAGAGACCATCACGGTTACACACGCGGTTGACGTATTTTAATTAAGATCAACTTCATGTTTTCTACAACCGGACATTAACAAATTCCCATTTGCCCATAACTACGGGCATGACTTTCAAAAGTTCAAATCCCTGTAGGGGTGTCCCAACTTAGCCCATCACAAGCTCTCATGGTCAACGAAGGATATTCCTTCTCCCAAGACAATCCGATCAGACTCGGCATCCCGGTTACAAGACATCCTCGACAATGGTAAAACAAGACCAGCAAAGCCACCTGAATGTGCTGACAAATCCCGATAGGAGCTGCACATATCTCGTTCTCAAGGCACACCAGATTGTCCAAGGTTCCGGTAGGCCAGCCCAGAGTTGCCCCTGGTGGCCACCGGCAGCTGACAGGTTGGACCAACACTCAGAGGAGCACTAGCCCGGGGGTTTAAATAAAGATGACGCTTGAGCCGGCCGACCCAAGGGAAAGAAAAAGGCTAGGTGGCAAATGGTAAAACCAATGTTGGGCCTTGCTGGAGGAGTTTTATTCAAGGCGAACTGTCAAGAGGTTCCCATTATAACCCAACCGTGTAAGGAACGCAAAATCCGGGAACATAACACCGATATGACGGAAACTAGGGCGGCAAGAGCGGAACAAAACACCAGGCATAAGTCCGAGCCTTCCACCCTTTACCAAGTATATAGACGCATTAATTAAATAAGAGATATTGTGATATCCCAACAAAATATCCATGTTCCAACATGGAACAAACTCCAATCTTCACCTGCAACTAACAACGTTATAAGAGGGGCTGAGCAAAGCGGTGACTTAGCCAAACAACGGTTTGCTAGGACAAGGTGGGTTAGAGGCTTGGTTTAACAATATGGGAGGCATGATAAGCAAGTGGTAGGTATCGCAGCATAGGCATAGCAAAAGAGCGAGCAACTAGCAAGCAAAGATAGAAGTGATTTCGAGGGTATGGTCATCTTGCCTGAAATCCCGCAAGGAAGAAGAACGAGTCCATGAAGAAGATAAACGGACGTAGTCGAACGGTTCCTCACAAACGCGACTTTATCGGAACCAACCCGAAGAGGCAACACCGGAAAGAAGCACACGACATAGTAAACAACCAACACATGAACATGGCATGATATGCGGGATGCGGTATGTGATGCATATGCATGATTTGGAAAGGAATGATTGAACTTGGCCTCAACTTGTAAATCCAAGAGTGCCACTGGAAATGTGAGTTGATTTCGGTTGAAATCGATATAAAGATCACCGGAATCGGATGCACAGTTTGGAAATGGCAAGTAAAACAAATATGGCACCGGTCTGCGATAATCAGCAAGTGACCAACTAAAAGTATCAAGCTAAATATGCTACAGCACTCAAACATGACAACAAAATACATGGCAGGGATCCACTCATGATGCTTGACAAAAGATGAACACTGAGCTACGGCTAAATCACTCATTAACAGGTTCAAACAAGCATGGCAAAAGTGCAAAAGATAACAGGTTTCAGACTTGGTGAAATTAACACAAGTCTGGAATTTATCATCAGGAAGCAATCTTTAGATCATGAAAACTACATGCTACAGGAACTTAAAATGGCAAAGCAAGGCATGGCATGAAGCTACTCAAAGCACTTAACAAAAGTCCCTTAGTGACCTTGAGTCAAAAGGGATCGGAAAATACAATTGCAAGCATGTGAACATGGCAAAAACATAAACAGATTCAGACTTAGTGAAAAACTGGAGCATGCAAAACAGTTAACGAGTAGGCATGTTACGAGCTCGATGCACTCACTACGAGGCATTGCATGACAAACTAAGCATACACCCATCAAGAAGACATGTCATAGAAGCTAGACATGGCAAGAACAACAACATAGCATGCATGAATCAACAACAATAAGCTCGGCAAAATTGCTAAACATGTTAACAATCTGCCAGGAACATTTTATAGCAAAAGTAGAGCTCGATTGACTCAAGCTAGGGTGCTCCATAATTGCAAACAAAGACATGGATGGATAGAGCACAACATAATCTACAAAACATCCTTAATGAACATCCTCAAAAGAGGCACGGATCATTAGGAAACAACATGAACATATGGCATAAAAATAATGACAGGGCAAGGACTTAGCGAAATTCTAAGTCCCTGAAATCAGCATCATTGAGTAAGCTACTTTGCATGCTTGTGCTAGTCACCACAAAGATCATAAAAATACATGGCATCCACCCCTGTAAAGATGGCATGGCATATAACAAAACACATGTAGAGCTCAGGATCATATCATGCACACATTAATCATGGCAAAAATGACAAAAGGCCATTTGCTGAAATAGATCTGACATAATCATCACATAGCCCTCTTCCAATAACATTTCGGGCATCAATATGAGCTCAAATGAAAATGATGCAATGAGATGAAATGATGTAATCGTCGAGACGAACATTTTGATATGCTACACGCACGAATCGGAGCTACGGATGTAGAGTTATGATGCGATGAATATGGGCACATAATGCAAAAATCTCAGTGACTTAGGAGAATTTCGGGGTCAACCTCAAAACAGATCTGGATCGGGGCGGTTCCCGATGCTCGCCAGGGTTGGCGCCGGACTTGGGGAAGGAGGCCGGGGAAGGGGCGCTGGGAGGCTGGAGAAGCTCGGGCGGCAAGGGTTCTCCGGCGAGGTCGCGGGGACGCTGGCGAGGTCGACGGGCAGCGGATCCAGCCGGGCTCGGGTCTCCCACGGCCGGACCTCGCGGGGCGGCGGCGGAGCTTCTCGGGGCGAGGAGGAGGCGGCGCACTGGTGGCAGGGCGGAGCGGTGCAGGCGAGGCACGGCGACGGGGCTTGCCGGCGGCGAGGAGACGTGGCGGCGGGGGCGCGGGCAGCCGCGGGCCGGCGACGCGGTAGGAACGGGCCGGGCGGGCCAGGCATGGGCCTCGCGGGCCGGTGGGAGGCGCGGGGCGCCCACGTGGCGGCGGCGGAGTGGAGAGGAGTGTCGGCGGGATGACGTGGCGGCACCGGATAGGGCGGAGCGAGGTGGCGGCGGCGGCTGGACATTGTCCGGCGTGGTGAGGACGCGTCCGGCGGCGCGAGGGGAGGGATTTTTAGGGTTTTGTCCGCGAAAATGGACGGGGAGGGCATATTTATAGGTAGAGGGAGCTAGGAGACTCCAAATGGAGTGCGGTTTTCGGCCACGCGATCATGATCGAACGCTCTAGATAATGGAAGGGGTTTAGGTGGGTTTTGGGCCAGTTTGGAAGGGTGTTGGTCTGCAACACACACGAGGCCTTTTCGGTCCCTCGATTAACCGTTGGAGTATCAAACGAAGTCCAAATGACACGAAACTTGACAGGCGGTCTACCGGTAGTAAACCAAGGCCGCATGACAAGTCTCAGTCCAATCCGAAAACGTTTAACACCCGCACACGAAAAGAGGTAGAAAGGGACACCGGGTGACATAGGAGCGCCGGATTGCAAAACAGACAACGGGGAAAATGCTCGGATGCATGAGACGAACATGTATGCAAATGAAATGCACATGAGGACATGATATGCAATGCATGACACGCAAGCACTGACATGGCAACAACAGTGAATAACTGGAGGACACCTGGCACATCGGTCTCGGGGCATTACAGTAGCGGCGTCGGTCTCGTAGTCTATCGGAGAGAAGAGGGGGAAGAAACAATAAATATTAAGCAAACAGATGCATAGCGATGCATGGCATGACAAGTATCGGTGCTAGGGGTGTCCTAACGCGGCATGAGGTGCTACCGGTGAAGGGGGAAACATCTGAGAAAATATCCCCGGTGTTTCGCATTTTCGGACAAATGAATCAGAGGGGGAAAGTTGCGTGTTCGCTGTGCTAGGGATGCGTGGCGAACGAACGGGCTGCGTATCCGGATTCGTCTCGTCGTTCTGAGCAACTTTCATGTACAAAGTTTTTCCATCTGAGCTACAGTTTATTTTATATTAACTTTAAAAGGTTTAAATCAATTTTAGGATTTATTTAATTATTTAAATCAAAATTATCTAGAATAGTGTTTGCTGACATCATTATGACGTCAGCAGTTGACCTGGTCAACCTGACAGGTGGGTCCCACCTGTTAGTGACCCATTTTAATTAAACACATTAATTAATCTAATCAGGATTAATTAGGGGGGTGGGCCGCACTGTCATTGACAGATTAATTAATTAACTAACAATTTAATTAGTTTAGTTAATTGATTAGTTTAATTAATCAAAATTAATCAAGTTAATTAATTCTTTAATTAATTAAGTTAATCAATTCTTTAATTAAGTTAATTAATATTTTTTATTTTATTTTTTTAATTGTTTTCGTTCTCTGGGCGTGGGGCCCTTGTGTCATTGTGCAGGGGGCCCTTAGCGGGCGCCGGCGCTAGCGGGCAGCGGTGCGGGCAAACGGGCGCATCCACGGGCGCCAGATGGGGCAAACCCGGGCGCTGGCTGAGGCGATGTGCGGGCGTGGTGAGGGGGCATGGCCAGCGCGAGGCGGCGCAGGGATGCGGGGTTCATGGCCAGGACCCGCCCGGGGAGCCAGGCGCGGGGCGGCACGCGCGCGACGGCCGTGGGGCTGCAGCGACGGCCGTGGCGGCGGTGTGCGTGCGTGGAGGAGGTCAGAGGCGCAATAAATATGTGTTTTCTTTATGACTAATGTTGAGTCCATGGATTATACGCACTCTCACCCTTCCACCATTGCTAGCCTCTCTAGTACCGTGCAACTTTCGCCGGTACCATAAACCCACCATATACCTTCCTCAAAACAGCCACCATACCTAGCTATTATGGCATTTCCATAGCCATTCCGATATATATTGCCATGCAACTTTCCACCATCCCATTATTATGACACGCTTCATCATTGTCATATTGCTTTGCATGATCATGTAGTTGACATCGTATTTGTGGCAAGGCCACCGTTCATAATTCTTTCATACATGTCACTCATGCATCATTGCACATCCGGGTACACCACCGGAGGCATTCATATAGAGTCATATCTTGTTCTAAGTATCGAGTTGTAATTCTTGAGTTGTAAGAAAAATAAAAATGTGATGATCATCATTATTAGAGCATTGTCCCAGTGAGGAAAGGATGATGGAGACTATGATTCCCCCACAAGTCGGGATGAGACTCCGGACGCAAAAAAAAAGAGGCCAAAGAAGCCCAAATAAAAAAAAATAAAAAAATAAAAAAATGAGAGAAAAAGAGAGAAGGGGCAATGCTACTAGCCTTTTACCACACTTGTGCTTCAAGGTAGCACCATGATCTTCATGATAGAGAGTCTCCTATGTTGTCACTTTTATATACTAGTGGGAATCTTTCAATATAGAACTTGGCTTGTATATTCCAATGATGGGCTTCCTCAAAATGCCCTAGGTCTTCGTGAGCAAGCGAGTTGGATGCACACCCACTAATTTATTTTGTTGAGCTTTCATACACTTATAGCTCTAGTGCATCCGTTGCATGGCAATCCCTACTCACTCACATTGATATATATTTATGGGCATCTCCATAGCCCATTGATACGCCTAGTTGATGTGAGACTATCTTCTCCCTTTTTGTCTTCTCCACAACCACCATTCTATTCCACCTATAGTGCTATGCCCATGACTCACGCTCATGTATTGCGTGAAGATTGAAAAAGTTTGAGAACATTAAAAGTATGAAACAATTGCTTGGCTTGTCATCGGGGTTGTTCATGATTTAAATATTTTGTGTGGTGAAGATAGAGCATAGCCAGACTATATGATTTTGTAGGGATAACTTTCTTTGGCCATGTTATTTTGAGAAGACATGATTGCTTAGTTAGTATGCTTGAAGTATTATTATTTTTATGTCAAAATGAACTTTTGTCTTGAATCTTTCGGATCTGAATATTCATATCACAAGTAGGAAGAATTACATTTAAATTATGCCAACTAGCATTCCACATCAAAAATTATCTTTTTTATCATTTACCTACTCGAGGACGAGCAGGAATTAAGCTTGGGGATGCTTGATACGTCTCCAACATATCTATAATTTTTGATTGCTCCATGCTATATTATCTACTATTTTGGGCAATATTGGGCTTTATTATCCACTTTTATATTACTTTTGGGACTAACCTATTAACCGGAGGCCCAGCCCAGATTTGCTGTTTTATGCCTATTTCAGTGTTTCGAAGAAAAGGAATATCAGACGGAGTCGAAACAGAACGAAATCAACTAGAGAAGTTATTTTTGGAACGAAAGCCACCCGATGGACTTGGACCCCACGTCAAGGAAGGAACGAGGAAGCCACGAGGGTGGGGGGCGTGCCCACCCCCCTAGGGTGCTCCCCCTGCCTCGTGGGGCCCTCGTGGCTCCCCTGACGTACTCCCTGCACCCATATATACCCACGTATCCTAAAACTTCTAGAACAGAGATTAGATCGGGAGTTCTGCCGCAGAAGCCTCCGTAGCCACCGAAAGCCAATCTAGACCCGTTCCAGCACCCTGCGAGAGGGGGCAATCCTTCTCCGGTGGCCATCTTCATCATCCTGGTGCTCTCCATGACGAGGAGGGAGTAGTTCTCCCTCGGGGCTGAGGGTATGTACCAGTAGCTATGTGTTTGATCTCTCTCTCTCTCTCTCGTGTTCTTGAGATGATACGATCTTGATGTATCGCGAGCTTTGCTATTATATTTGGATCCTATGACGTTTCTTCCCCCCTCTACTCTCTTATAATGAATCGAGTTTCCCCTTTGAAGTTATCTTATTGGATTGAGTCTTTAAAGATTTGAGAACACTTGATGTATGTCTTGCCGTGCGTATCTGTGGTGACAATGGGATACCACGTGATTCACTTGATGTATGTTTTGGTGATCAACTTGCGGGTTCCGCCCATGAACCTATGCATAGGGGTTGGCACACGTTTTCGTCGTAATTCTCCGGTAGAACTTTGGGGCACTCTTTGAGGTCCTTTGTGTTGGTTGAATAGATGAATCTGAGATTGTGTGACGCATATCATATAATCATACCCACGGATACTTGAGGTGACATTGGAGTATCTAGGTGACATTAGGGTTTTGGTTGATTTGTGTCTTAAGGTGTTATTCTAGTACGAACTCTAGGGCTGTTTGTGACACTTATAGGAATAGCCCAACGGATTGATTGGAAAGAATAACTTTGAGGTGGTTTCATACCCTACCATAGTCTCTTCGTTTGTTCTCCGCTATTAGTGACTTTGGAGTGACTCTTTGTTGCATGTTGAGGGATAGTTATGTGATCCAATTATGTCAGTATTGTTGAGGGAACTTACACTAGCGAAAGTATGAACCCTAGGCCTTATTTCCTATCATTGCAATACCGTCTATGCTCACTTTTATCACTTGCTACCTTGCTGTTTTTATTATTTCAGATTACAAATACCTTTATCTACTATCCATATACCACTTGTATCACCATCTCTTCGCCGAACTAGTGCACCTATACAATTTACCATTGTATTGGGTGTGTTGGGGACACAAGAGACTCTTTGTTATTTGGTTGCAGGGTTGCTTGAGAGAGACCATCTTCATCCTACGCCTCCTACGGATTGATAAACCTTAGGTCACCCACTTGAGGGAAATTTGCTACTGTCCTACAAACCTCTGCACTTGGAGGCCCAACAACGTCTACAAGAAGAAGATTGTGTAGTAGACATCACGAGGCGGGCGACTGGCGACAACGAGCAAGCAGCACGGAGCTAGCGGACGAGCGCGGGGTGGCTAGTGGGGCACGATATAGGGGCGGCCGACGAGAGACAGAGGAGCTCAGGGGAGGGCGCACGGCGCAGCAGCTGGTGCGGCCCGACGAGCGGAGCTCGCACACGCGGGACGGGGCCATGGAAAAGCGCGGGCACGACAGTGGGGGGGGGGGGGGGGGGGCGTCCGCGGTCGGGGCAGGGAGGGCGCGTGACCAAGGGGCTCACGGGCGCAACGATGGCGACGCGAGCTCACCGGAGCTCGCGGGGCATCGGACGGCGGGTACGGTGGAGGCGCAGGCAAGAGGAGCTCGGCACGGGCGTGGCCTGGGTGGTGTTCAGCGCGAGTGGTGTCGGGGTGAGCGTGGCGACCGCGACGACGAGCAGGGGAAAGGGGAGGACGAACGGGTCCTCACCGGCGTTGGTGAGCAGGGGGCATCGAGGTGCGTGGAGGCCGTTCGGGGAGGAGGATGGGGACGACAGGGCGACGACAGCGGTGTCATGGTCGAGGCGGCGAGCTGCTCTGGCGAGGTGGGCGCTGAGGTAGTAGGCGAGGAGGCGACGCCGGCGGAGACCTCGGGCGACGGTGGACGGCGACGGGCAGCCGCAGGGCGTCGGGGGTGATGGGATCGGGGCCGATCCCGATCCAGATCGATGGGGGAGGAGAAGGGGATCGTGGAGGGGGGCAAGTGGGGGTGTCGGTTAGTGTTTTCCCCCGAGTGGGGGTTATGGGGTAGGGGTTGGGCCGGCCAGTTGGGCCTTTGCCCAGTTGGGCTGGCAACTGGGCCAAGGTTGGCCCAGTGGTTTGTGTTTTTTTGTTTCTCTTTTGCTTTATTTTAGTTAGCAAAACAGCTTTACAAAAACATAACCCCTATTCCTAAATTAGCATAATAACATAGGCCACCTACTCCAAAAAGTTTGGTGATTATATAAACTAGATTAACATTTGTTTAGTATTTAAAATCATTTAAATAATTGTTTTGCTGCTGTTTTACTTACTATAGTGCATTTAAATACTTTACAAAAGTGTGGTTTCTTCACCAATATTTAATATGGATTATTTGGCTCACTCTGAACATTTTAGTTTTAATATTTGAAAACTTTTATTGTTTGCTTGATTTTGAATTTGAATTCGAACCGTTTTCGAACTAACGCGAGATTAGCAACAGTAATCGAGGTGACGTGGCATCATTAGAAGAGGTTCACTGTAGCCTAATTATCCGGGTGTCACAATTCTCTTCCACTACAAGAAATCTCATCCCGAGATTTAAGAGGGGAGTAAGGGGGAAAGTTCTGGTTACGATATGCTAACGGATCTTCTCGAAGAAGTTAATCCCCTTCGTTGATGTCTTCAATTCTTTATTCCAATGCATCATGATGAAGTTGTCGTCCTTTCGTCGGGGAACTCCATCGTACTTATGAATAGGTAAGGGGCAGCCCTACAACAATAGGATGTTATAAGGGAGAATCATCTAGGGGTATCCCAAGAATGAACATATGAGTATCTCTCGAGTTGAACAAATGAAACACATCGAGAGCAAAGTAAGACGGTGCGATAAGAAGTTTCAAGTGGATAGGCAATCGTTCATTGCCTGAAACAGAGTGTGAAAGGGGTTCAGAGCAACGGGAATAAGTATTGTGTCCGATACCAGAATTGATCACTAGAAAGGTGGCTCGCAAATTACATACGAAACGAAGCGCAAGGGATAACTTTGAAACAAGGATGTACAGGAAAGTCAGGTTTCGATCCTGTGGAACTGTGGGTTATGGGCCCACCATGTGGTTAAAGTAGGAGGGCACTGACATCTTGCATGGTCATGATAGCAAGGCATCATGATAGCCAGGCATGTCAGAGAAGAGACTGTCGGTTATGTTGGAAACAACGTTGGTACCAAGGGCGAGGGACGAAGAGAACCATTTTCCTGCTTGTTAATTCGAGGTGGATCAATAGGCAAAGTTCTCATCCATCGGTGGTTACCGTAATGTCATCAACAATAGTAACAGGGTCTTACCGACACGATTGTGCACCTAGGTGTTTACATAAGCAGAAGAATATTGCTGCTTAGATCCTATAGATCACCGGAAAGGTTAAACAAACCAATGTAAAGGAAATGTGAGCATCAGATTAACAGAACAATGGAAAGGAAAATGTGTTTAAACACATATTTCAAGGGTATATCCTTCCCAAGGACAAGCAGAGCATGATATCCATGACAGGATATAATGTAGAAAACTCTTTAGGTAAAGAGAGAGAAATTTCATGACTTTACCCATACAGCGGTGTTTGGATAATTGAGCAGGAAACATTTAGCATTGGGCTTCAAATGTTCTTTGATGAAAATTGGAGTACCACAGACATGCTTCACGACAGATTGAACACGGGTGGTCCTCGCGCGCTGAGCTATTTCGACGAGGTTGGTGTGGAATTTCCGGCTCACGGCCCGACTCGCCGATCCGGCCGATGAAGACATGAATTCTGCCGAAGAGGACCCGGTACTCGTACTCGATTGAGCCGGCCTCGGGGCCCCAGCCTTCGTCGTCGATGTAGAGCTTGCCGCAATGACTCTTGGTGTAGCGACCCGACCCGAATGGATCAAGTGCTCTGTGCTCCGGTGTCATCCCTGGATCAGTAATGCTGACACCACACAGTACATCGAAGGATTTATAGCAGAGTGGCAATCACACACTTATTACATCGTTATCTCAAAGAGAACTTGTTACAATAAATATGGCTTAAGGCCATCTAATAACGATAACAGCGGAAGACTCGGAAGATAAATGGGTCCATCAACTCCAACGGCATCACTGAGTATAGAACCACGACCTAAAAGCACCTTACTCGTCGTCTGAAAAGTCTGCAACATGAGAAGTTGCAGCCCGAAAATGGGTCAGCACACGGAATATGCTGGCAATGTAACACATAGAGAGTAATGGAATGAAACAGCTATACTATATGCATATATGGCTGGTGGAAAGCTCTATGGTTACAGTTTTGCGTAAAGCCAGTTTTTCCCTACTGCAAAGGAATAAATTTATTTAACTATCATGGTAGTTGTTAAACATCGAGAATGGTTGACAGCATTCCGATCCCAATTAAGTGAACAATTAAAACCCAACAACATTAATTAGAAGTAACATGATGAGATTCACATGATATTCAAGTACTAGATACTCAAGTTGTCCATAACCGGGGACACGGCTAATCATGATTAGTTTGTACATTCTGCAGAGGTTTGCGCACTTTTCCCCACAAGACTCGATCTCCTCCGTTTGGTTTCTCGCACTACATGGTGTTTGAGAAGACGGATGACCGAGACATAGTCTTTCAGAAGCGCTAGCACCTTACAATCGGGTAGACCGGTACACCTACATCCCCTACATCTGGTAGTCTACCACTGTAAGAGTTCGCACAACTTAGTCAACTATGCCAGAGCCCATAATGGCTTGTGGCTGCACACGGAAGTTACTAGCATGAATGATCTTATGATCCCTTTGAGCCTGGGTGGCGGTCCAAAAAAAACAGGCAAGTCCTGATAGACATCAGGTGCCTCAATCCACCCAGATGTGTGTTTAATTTGCCACCTTAGATAAACCATTAATTAACAATACTCACATCTGTCATGGATATCACTCACCCAATCCACGTCTACTAGCATAGCATGGCATAATAAGCAAACGTAGAAGTAACTCCCGAAGGTTTCATAATAATACAGGTGATAGGTACTACCTCATCTACTTCCCATCCCACAGTTTAATTAGATCCTAATCATGCAATGTGAGAGGATTGATCTAATGCAGTAAAACATGGGTTGTAGAAAAGGTATGATCAAAGTGTTACTTGCCTTGCTGATGATCCGCGAGACCTAGGGTTTCAAAGTAACAAGCGGCGCAATCCGGGTGATCTATCGCAGACAAACAACAAGCACACAATAAGTACTCACCTAATGCACAGGTAAAACTCGAACAAGAGAACGAACCAGAAAGTTCAACTTAAGAACTCCGGTTGCAAAGAAATAACGAACCGAACAAAGCAACGGAAACAAACGACGGAAGAAAACAACTCGGGTCTAGAAAGTTGAAACTAGGTCAAATTTTACGGTAACAAAAACTTGTTCAAGTTGATTAGACGGAACGACGGTTTCAAGATGAAACTCCAGGCGCTTGAATCACCTGCTTCCGATAAACGAGCGAGAAGAAAGACTAGAACGAAGATCGGATCTGAGATCGCGATCGTGAAATAAATCCGACGAAAAGAAAGAGACGAACGGTTAAACGAACGGACGTCGTTAACCGGGAAAAATCGGTGATCACGTTCGTTGAGGCGAACGGTCCGAAAGAAGAACGAAAACCGATCTAGGGTTTTCGGAAAAGAAACCAAAACAAAAACCGGAAGAAAAGAAAAGAATCGGAGAGAAAACGGAACGGTTCTTTTAGGAAAAACCGGACCGGGGCGAGGAGAGAAAGAGAGGCGCGGCGCGGGGCTACCTTCGGCGAGGCGGAACTCCGGCGGCGGCGGGGCAAGGGCGGCGGCGGCGGCTAGGTGGCGGCGGCGCTAGGGCGGCGGCGGCGGCTAGGCGGCGGCTAGGTGGCGGCGGTGGCTAGGCGGCGGCGGCTAGGTGGCGGCGGCGCTATAGGCGGCGGTGGCTGCGGCTTGGGAGGAGAGGGGGGGGGGTAGAGGGGTATATATACTAGGAGGGGGAGGGGGTAGATGCTTGGGCAAGGGGCAAGGGGGGCGCCGGCCTAGAGTCCTACTAGGACTCGGCCTAGGGCGGGGCGGCGGCTGCCTGCGCCTGACGCCTGGCGCGCGCGCGGCTGGGGCTGGGCCTGGCCGGCCGGCCTGCTGGCTGGGCCTTGGCCCAAGGCGCTGCGAAGATTTTTTTTAATGGTTCCGCGCAGAAAAACAAAAAGAAAACTAACTAAACGAACTCCGAAAAACCTAAAGTAAATTTTCCCCGACTCCTGACAACGAGTGGAACAAAATGAACTTTACTCCGGGCCTAAAATGAAATTTTTGGAAACACGCATTTTTCCCTATCCAAATAAAATGCAAATAAACTCCGGCAAAACCAAAATTTGATTTATTCATTAAATCTTCATTTTTCCTAAATTTGGGAAAGTCATATTATTCCCTCTCTTATATTTTTGATATTGGAAAAATAATTGAAGATAAAATAAATAAATCAAATGATCCTCTTTTCAAAATTTGAGAAACTCTCAAATATGAAAATAACGAAATCTCCAACTCTCTCCGTGGGTCCTTGAGTTGCGTGAAATTTCTAGGATTAACCAAAATGCATGAAAATATGCTATGCATGATGATCTAGTGTATAACATTCCAAATTGAAAATTTGGGATGTTACAAACCTACCCCCCTTAAGATGAATCTCGCCCTCGAGATTCGGGTTGGCTAGAAAATAGGTGAGGGTGGTCCTTGAGCAAATCTTCTTCTCTCTCCCAGGTGGCTTCATCCTTTGAATGGTGGTTCCACTGAACTTTGCAAAACTTGATAACCTTGCTGCGAGTAACTCTGCTTGCAAACTCGAGAATCTTGACTGGCTTCTCCTCATATGTTAAGTCGTCCTTCAACTGAATTTCTTCAAGCGGCACGGTATCTCTTAGCGGTACTTCTACCATCTCGGCGTGACATTTCTTCAGCTGAGAAACATGGAATACATCATGAACTCCTGACAGTCCCTCTGGTAATTCCAATTTATAAGCGACTTCTCCCATACGTTGCAAGATCTTATACGGTCCAACAAAACGCGGTGCTAATTTTCCCTTAACTCCAAAGTGCTTAACTCCTCGAAGTGGGGATACTCGGAGCTAAACTCTGTCTCCGGTTTCGTAAACTGTCTCCTTGCGTTTAGAATCTGCGTAGCTCTTCTGCCTGGATTGGGCTACCTTGAGCCTATCGCGAATCATCTTAACTTTCCGTTCAGACTCCTTAATCAAATCTGGTCCAAAGAATTGACGGTCTCCAACTTCGTCCCATGACAACGGTGTCCTGCACCTCCTTCCGTATAAAGCTTTGAAAGGTGCCATCTTCAAGCTGGTTTGGTAACTGTTGTTATAAGAAAACTCCGCATACGGCAAGTTATCGTCCCAACTAGATCCATAATCTAGTGCACAAGCTCTCAGCATATCTTCCAAAATCTGATTGACTCTCTCGGTCTGTCCATCTGTCTGTGGGTGAAAAGCTGTGCTGAACTCCAGTCTGGTTCCTAAAGTTTCATGCAACTGATTCCAAAACTTTGAGGTAAATTGGGTTCCTCTATCTGATACGATACTCCTCGGAACTCCATGCAAACAAATGATCCTAGTCATGTATATCTTCGCCAACTTAGCACTGGTGTAAGTGGTCTTAACTGGAATAAAATGTGCTACCTTTGTCAAACGATCAACTACTACCCATATCGAGTCATAGCCTGATTTTGTCTTGGGTAGTCCTGTGATAAAATCCATGCCTATCTTATCCCACTTCCATTCAGGTATCGGCAATGGTTGTAACAATCCTGCTGGCTCCTGATGCTCTGCCTTTACTCTCTGACATACGTCACAAACTGCTACATATGCTACAATATCCTTCTTCATTCCGGTCCACCAGAATGTTTCCTTCAAATCCAAATACATCTTGGTATTCCCTGGGTGAATCGAATACGGTGAATCATGTGCCTCTTGCAAAATCAACTTCCTGATCTCCGGGTCATTGGGCACATAAACACGGTCCTCAAACCATAAGGTATCGTGCTCATCCTCACGAAATCCCTTTGCTTTTCCTTCGCTCAATTTCTCTTTTATAGCAGCAATCTCCTTGTCAGATTTCTGAGCTTCTCTGATCTTATCCATCAATGTTGACTGAATCTCCAATGTTGCTACATAGCCTCTCGGAACTATTTCCAAACATAGCTCACGAAGGTTTTCTGCTAACTCCTTGGGTATTTTCCCCGTCATTAGAGTATTAACATGGCTCTTATGGCTCAATGCGTCAGCTACTACATTAGCCTTTCCGGGATGGTAATGCAATCTCATATCATAATCCTTGATGAGCTCCAACCATCTCCTTTGTCGGAGGTTCAACTCCTTCTGAGTGAAAATGTACTTCAAACTCTTGTGATCCGTGTACACCTCACAATGATTTCCAATGAGAAAATGTCTCCACGTTTTCAATGCATGCACTACGGCTGCTAACTCCAAATCATGCGTGGCATAATTCAACTCATGGGGCTTCAGTTGCCGTGAAGCATACGAAACAACTCTTCCTTCCTGCATAAGCACTGCTCCAAGTCCTCGACGTGAAGCATCGCAATACACCTCATAATCCTTGGTTTGATCTGGCAAAATCAATACTGGTGAGGTGACCAAACGTTTCTTCAACTCCTGGAAACTAGCCTCACACTCCTCAGTCCATTTGAACTTAGTATCCTTCTTCAACAACTCCGTCATAGGCTTCGCAATCTTTGAGAAATTCTCAATAAACCTCCGGTAGTATCCTGCGAGTCCAAGAAAACTCCGGATCTCTCCAACTGTTGTTGGTACTTCCCATTCGGTTATGGTCTCAACCTTAGTGGGCTCAACTGCTATACCTTGTCCGGATATAACGTGTCCGAGGAATCCAACTTCCTTCAACCAAAACTCACATTTGCTGAATTTGGCGTATAACTGATGTTCCCTTAGTTTCTCCAAAACCAAACGCAAATGTTCCTTATGCTCCTCTTCATTCTTTGAATAAACCAGGATGTCATCAATGAACACTACGACGAACTTATCCAAAAACTCCATAAACACTTTGTTCATCAGGTTCATAAAATAGGCAGGTGCGTTAGTCAATCCAAATGACATAACGGTATACTCATATAGTCCATATCTCGTGGTGAATGCTGTCTTAGGTATGTCCTGCTCTCGAATCTTCAACTGATGGTACCCTGATCGCAAATCGATCTTGGAAAACACTTTAGCTCCTTGCAAACGATCAAACAGATCATTAATCATTGGCAGTGGGTACTTATTCTTGATGGTTACTTCATTCAATCCCCGATAATCTACAACCATCCTTAATGATCCATCCTTCTTTTCCACTAGAAGTACGGGTGATCCCCAAGGCGAAGAACTTGGGCGAATGTAACCTTTATCCAATAACTCCTTAATCTGATTCTTAATTTCCACCAAATCCTTTGCTGGCATCCGGTATGGTCTCTTTGATATTGGGCTGTACCTGGCAATAACTCAATCAGAAACTCAATGTCTCTATCCGGTGGCATGCATGGTAATTCCTCAGGAAATACATCAGGAAAATCCTTTACCACTGGTACTTCTTCTTGCACAACTCCTGTTAGGCAGTTCACTTGTGTCCTGTTTGGCACATGCCGGGATACATACTTGATCCTTCTTCCTTCTCGTGTGGTAAGCAAAATTGTCTTACTGGCGCAATCGATGTTTCCTCCATACATCGACAGCCAATCCATACCAAGAATCACATCCAGACCTTGGGACTCCAGAATAATTAAATCCGTTGGGAAAACATGCCTTCCTATACTTAATGGCACTTGGAAACATCCTTGTCTGGCCATGTACTCTGCTCCTGGCGAGCTTACTAGCATAGGTGTTTTAAGAATCCTAGTGGGCAGGCTATACTTTTCCACAAATCCCCTTGATATGTATGAATGCGATGCACCAGTATCAAAAAGAACGAGTGCGGTAAATGACTTAACCAAAAACTTACCGATTACTGCATCGGGCTGATCTTCAACCTCCTCCACATTAACGTGGTTCACCTGTCCCCTATTGAAAGGGTTCGGCTTCTTCCCAGAGCTTCCATTGCCATTTCCATTCTGGCCTTCAGGACATTCATTGGCATAATGTCCGGTCTTGGAACACTTATAGCAAGTGACGTGGCTCAAATCCTTCTTGGCTGGGGTTGATGGGGTGGTCTGGTTCTGGCCGTTGCTTCCTCCATTCCCATTACCATTCTTGTGGCCATTATGGTTGTGCGAGCTACCTCCTCCATGGGTGTGCTGAAACTGAAATCCCGGTTTAGGGGTAAAACGGGGCTTCTGCTGGGCTCCAGAGTTATACTTCCCCTGTCCATACTTCCTCTTACGGTTCTCAATCTGCTGTTGCTTCCCTTCAATCATGATGGCGCGATCTACCAACTCCTGGTAGTTGTTGAAACTTGCTACCATCAACTGCATGCTTAGTTCATCATTCAGTCCTTCCAGAAACTTCTCCTGCTTAGCTGCATCCGTAGCAATGTCATCTGGGGCATAACGTGCTAACTTGCTGAAGTCGTCAACGTACTGGCCAACTGTCCTACCTCCTTGGCGTAAGTTGCGAAACTCACGCTTCTTTATGGCCATAGCTCCTGCTGAAACATGGGCAGTGCGGAAAGCTTGCTGAAACTGATCCCATGTGACAGTGTCAACTGGGTAAGTGGCTGTGAAATTCTCCCACCATGCTGCCGCGGGTCCGTCAAGCTGGTGAGCGGCAAACTTCACTTTCTCACCATCCGTGCATCCTGCAGTGGTCAACTCCCTTCCTATCTTGCAGAGCCAATCGTCTGCTACTATTGGCTCGGTGCTACTGGAAAACACCGGCGGATTTAGCCTAAGGAAACGAGCTAAGTGGTCAACAGGTGGTGGTGGTGGTGGGTTGTTGTTGTTGTTCTGCTGGTTCTGGACTAACATCTGCATCAATTGATTCTGCTGCTGGATCAACTGAGTGAGCTCCGGTGGGAATCCATTATCACGTCTCGGAGGCATCTGAGGGTTTAGAAAAGACGAGAATTAAGAATAGAGTGAGGTCTAAAGGGAAAACACTACCCAAATGCACATGAGCAAATGCACACAAAATCACTTCATTCAATCAAACAAGGGCTTACAAACGATCTAAAACTATCGCAAAAGTGCTTGAACTAATGTTTACATGGGGGGGGGGGGGAATACTACTACTATTTGGTGGTCAACTAGAAATTTGAACCGATGGAAGACTCCATGATATCTGCTCCAGCTTCGTCTTCAAAGTGGGGTTCACTTGGATCCGAATCGGTGTCATCGATGATGATGTAGTTGTCCGGACATGCGACGTACATGTCTTCCTTCCTGGATGCTAACTTCCCCTTGAGTTCTTCAATCTCCTGCTTAAGATCGCCATTGTGCCTTGCTAGAGCTACGATCTCGTCCATGTAGTCCTTGCGTGTAGACTTCAGTTCTCCTTCTAGCTCGATGATCCTTGCCTTTGCATTCTTCAACTCTATCATATCATTGCACATCTGGTTCTCGTGGCGTCGAATGTGCTGGTTTAACTCCTGGATGAAAGATGCAATGGATCTATCCTTCTTGGTGCTGACTAACTCCCATTGTTCATCTCGGCGTCCGCAAATCTGGTAGATAGTGTCCTTGAGGTCTTCTTGATAAACTTCTCCAATGCGTCCCATGGTGATATAAGCTGCCATGCTCCTTCCCAGACTCCAGGTTGGTGCATTGAAAACACTATCTATAGGCTTCGTGATTGGCGCGAATGTCCTTCCCGGAACGTGGGCTTGAATCTTCCAGTGCTCCTCTTCAGGCAGAGTGGTGTTGAAGGTTCCCGTGAAGCTTGGTAATCCAATGTTCAGGTACTTGGTGACTTCCTTCAGGTGAAATCCAAATGGTGTGCCTTCATCCGGTTGAGCGTACTTAATCTTCGCGTTCATCATCCTAAAAGGGTAGAAAAGATGAGGAGTTAGAAAATGAGAAGAGAATGGTGATCTATGGCTTTAACTTAGTGGTCGTGTCCTACAGTCAGCGTGTGCTCTGATACCATCTCTGTAGCGACCCGACCCGAATGGATCAAGTGCTCTGTGCTCCGGTGTCATCCCTGGATCAGTAATGCTGACACCACACAGTACATCGAAGGATTTATAGCAGAGTGGCAATCACACACTTATTACATCGTTATCTCAAAGAGAACTTGTTACAATAAATATGGCTTAAGGCCATCTAATAACGATAACAGCGGAAGACTCGGAAGATAAATGGGTCCATCAACTCCAACGGCATCACTGAGTATAGAACCACGACCTAAAAGCACCTTACTCGTCGTCTGAAAAGTCTGCAACATGAGAAGTTGCAGCCCGAAAAACGGGTCAGCACATGGAATATGCTGGCAATGTAACACATAGAGAGTAATGGAATGAAACAGCTATACTATATGCATATATGGCTGGTGGAAAGCTCTATGGTTACAGTTTTGCGTAAAGCCAGTTTTTCCCTACTGCAAAGGAATAAATTTATTTAACTATCATGGTAGTTGTTAAACATCGAGAATGGTTGACAGCATTCCGATCCCAATTAAGTGAACAATTAAAACCCAACAACATTAATTAGAAGTAACATGATGAGATTCACATGATATTCAAGTACTAGATACTCAAGTTGTCCATAACCGGGGACACGGCTAATCATGATTAGTTTGTACATTCTGCAGAGGTTTGCGCACTTTTCCCCACAAGACTCGATCTCCTCCGTTTGGTTTCTCGCACTACATGGTGTTTGAGAAGACGGATGACCGAGACATAGTCTTTCAGAAGCGCTAGCACCTTACAATCGGGTAGACCGGTACACCTACATCCCCTACATCTGGTAGTCTACCACTGTAAGAGTTCGCACAACTTAGTCAACTATGCCAGAGCCCATAATGGCTTGTGGCTGCACACGGAAGTTACTAGCATGAATGATCTTATGATCCCTTTGAGCCTGGGTGGCGGTCCAAAAAAAACAGGCAAGTCCTGATAGACATCAGGTGCCTCAATCCACCCAGATGTGTGTTTAATTTGCCACCTTAGATAAACCATTAATTAACAATACTCACATCTGTCATGGATATCACTCACCCAATCCACGTCTACTAGCATAGCATGGCATAATAAGCAAACGTAGAAGTAACTCCCGAAGGTTTCATAATAATACAGGTGATAGGTACTACCTCATCTACTTCCCATCCCACAGTTTAATTAGATCCTAATCATGCAATGTGAGAGGATTGATCTAATGCAGTAAAACATGGGTTGTAGAAAAGGTATGATCAAAGTGTTACTTGCCTTGCTGATGATCCGCGAGACCTAGGGTTTCGAAGTAACAAGCGGCGCAATCCGGGTGATCTATCACAGACAAACAACAAGCACACAATAAGTACTCATCTAATGCACAAGTAAAATTCGAACAAGAGAATGAACCAGAAAGTTCAACTTAAGAACTCCGGTTGCAAAGAAATAACGAACCGAACAAAGCAACGGAAACAAACGACGGAAGAAAACAACTCGGGTCTAGAAAGTTGAAACTAGGTCAAATTTTACGGTAACAAAAACTTGTTCAAGTTGATTAGACGGAACGACGGTTTCAAGATGAAACTCCAGGCGCTTGAATCACCTGCTTCCGATAAACGAGCGAGAAGAAAGACTAGAACGAAGATCGGATCTGAGATCGCGATCGTGAAATAAATCCGATGAAAAGAAAGAGACGAACGGTTAAACGAACGGACGTCGTTAACCGGGAAAAATCGGTGATCACGTTCGTTGAGGCGAACGGTCCGAAAGAAGAACGAAAACCGATCTAGGGTTTTCGGAAAAGAAACCAAAACAAAAACCGGAAGAAAAGAAAAGAATCGGAGAGAAAACGGAACGGTTCTTTTAGGAAAAACCGGACCGGGGCGAGGAGAGAAAGAGAGGCGCGGCGCGGGGCTACCTTCGGCGAGGCGGAACTCCGGCGGCGGCGGGGCAAGGGCGGCGGCGGCGGCTAGGTGGCGGCGGCGCTAGGGCGGCGGCGGCGGCTAGGCGGCGGCTAGGTGGCGGCGGTGGCTAGGCGGCGGCGGCTAGGTGGCGGCGGCGCTATAGGCGGCGGTGGCTGCGGCTTGGGAGGAGAGGGGGGGGGGTAGAGGGGTATATATACTAGGAGGGGGAGGGGGTAGATGCTTGGGCAAGGGGCAAGGGGGGCGCCGGCCTAGAGTCCTACTAGGACTCAGCCTAGGGCGGGGCGGCGGCTGCCTGTGCCTGGCGCCTGGCGCGCGCGCGGCTGGGGCTGGTCCTGGCCGGCCGGCCTACTGGCTGGGCCTTGGCCCAAGGGCGCTGCGAAGATTTTTTTTAACGGTTCCGCGCAGAAAAACAAAAAGAAAACTAACTAAACGAACTCCAAAAAACCTAAAGTAAATTTTCCCCGACTCCTGACAACGAGTCGAACAAAATGAACTTTACTCCGGGCCTAAAATGAAAATTTTGGAAACACGCATTTTTCCCTATCCAAATAAAATGCAAATAAACTCCGGAAAACCAAAATTTGATTTATTCATTAAATCTTCATTTTTCCTAAATTTGGGAAAGTTATTATTCCCTCTCTTATATTTTTGATATTGGAAAAATAATTGAAGATAAAATAAATAAATCAAATGATCCTCTTTTCAAAATTTGAGAAACTCTCAAATATGAAAATAACGAAATCTCCAACTCTCTCCGTGAGTCCTTGAGTTGCGTGAAATTTCTAGGATCAACCAAAATGCATGAAAATATGCTATGCATGATGATCTAGTGTATAACATTCCAAATTGAAAATTTGGGATGTTACACTTGGTCATCCGGCCCACAGCGTATCCCTTGAGCCCTTCGAAGTTGCCCTTCAAGAACTTAAATCCACCATGCGCTGGCCCCACGGTGGGCGCCAACTGTCGTGGAATTGTCACGACGAATGTCCTAGTGGAAGGACTTAGTCGTAGGGCCATCGCAACTAGGAAGCTTAAAGGGGTTAATCGGGACAATGGACACGAGATGTTTTATACTAGTTCGGCCCCTTACGATGAAGGTAAAAGCCTACGTCTAGTTGTGTTGGTATTGCTGGGGTTTCAATCTCCAAGAGGCTAACTCGCCGGCTTGGTTATCGATCTCTTGTTTCTAGTCCTAAGCCGCCACCGGGTCATCCCCTTATATACACGGGTTGACGCCTGGTGGCCTACATAGTCTCGGCCGGCTCATAAATCGCGTCCGGCTCGGTGACTTCTTTTACATGCTTTTCTTTACAAGTCTTTCCTTACATACGTCGGTTTACAATATTAGGCCTTAAGCCGCCTCTAGGCATTTAGGCCTTCTATAAGATTTGATAAACTATCGTCTTGAATGTTTACTGGGCTTCCGTTGTAACCCACCATCGGGGCTGACCCGGCCCCTCCTGGGCGGGTCATAATGGATAGCTATATCCCCAACACATCTAGTGTATTAAGTTCATAGAGAAATGGAGTAATGCAATAAGAACGATGACATGATGTAGACAAGATCCGTTTATCTATCGCGTAGATATAGATCCCATCTTTTTATCCTTAGTAGCAACGATACATACGTGTCAGTTCCCTTTCTGTCACTGGGATCAAGCACCATAAGATCGAACCCACTACCGGGCACCTCTTCCCATTGCAAGATAAATAGATGAAGTTGGCCAGATAAAACCCAAATATCGGAGAAGAAATACGAGGCTATAAGAGATCAAACAAACTCAAATAACTTTCATGGATATAAAAATATAAGATTGATCAAACTCAAAGTTCATCAGATCCCAACAAACACACCACAAAAAGAGTTACATCACACTACTAGGGAAAACCCTAGTAGTAGCGTGGGTTTTGAGGCTATCAGCAGCGCGGGCAGCCACACTACCAATAAGGCGCTACGGCTAACTATTAGTAGTAGCGTGGTTTGCATCCGCGCTACTACTATTGACTATATCAGCAGCGCTTTTCCAGAACATGCTACTATTAGTTAGTTGTAGCGCTTTCCTAGCCCCGTGCTACTGCTATGTGTTTCATCATTTTCCCCCGCTTCCTACCCAGTTTCCTACCCAATTTCGGTTTCAATAAACTGCAATTTCCAGATACTAGGTACTACTAGATATCAATTTCATAAAGCATTATAGGTACTAGGTAGTACTACCGCCGTTCCAAATTACTCGTCGTGGTTTTAGTTCAAATTTGAACTAAAACCATGATGAGTAATTTGGAACGGAAGGAGTACTAGATAACAATTTCATATATAGTCAACATGCATCCTCAAGCAGTACAAGGTGATATCGATGACGATCATCATATATAGTTCTAGATGATATCGACGACGATCATCATATGTAGTTCTACATGATATCGACAACGATCATCATATGTAGTTCTAGATGATATATCCACACACATATGTAGTTCTAGATGATATCGACGAAGATCATCATCCTGAAGCCTAGGCGGTGGGTGTTCCTGATAGTAATTAGGATGGCCTGTCCAACACGAAGATTCTTGCCAATGAGGAATCTCTTCCACCCAACCGAGTTTAAGTGTGTGTGACCGTTTGTGTCCATGCGGTAAGTACAAGTGGTGACGGAGCCCCTTGTGGTAAGGCGTAGTCCAGCTAAGCCTTCTTCATCAGGCTCGATACCACAACTCACAGATAGGTTCTTTGGCAATTTCTTAATAAGAAGAACATATCAATTAATAAATAGCCTCACACATACTCTTGCAAATATATTTCTATGAAGTATAGATTTCTACACTACCAAAAGACACAGCACTATGCATTTGTACTAATTAAGCATGAATTCTACTAATAAGTTTATCTGGATTATCTACACTATTAACAGTTCCTTGGATTCTACACCAGTAAGCAAGTGATCAGACTCTACACTAAAGCATATCATCGACTAGATTCCACAAAGCATATCATTGGACTCTACACTAAGCATATCATCGGATTCACTAAGCATATCATCGGATAATTTGCATTTGTAAGTATAACAATAAAGCATATATATATATATATATCATCAAATTAGTACAGTCAGTATAACATACTATTTCATGCCGTTCGACCATGGTACTTGTCAGGCGGGTCACGAATGGCACCCCGACAAAGTCATCACGTGGCGGAATTATGTCCCATAGGTTGCACACCTCCTCCTCGCTCAGCCTCATTCTTTGAGCTACGATGGCTTCATGAAGTGGGTTCTCATCATCTTCCTCGAGTGGGTCCTCATTATCTTCATCATCTTCGTCATTGATACGTCTCCAACGTATCTATAATTTTTGATTGTTCCATGCTATTATATTATCAACCTTGGATGTTTTATATGCATTTATATGCTATTTTATATGATTTTTGGGACTAACCTATTAACCTAGAGCCCAGTGCCAGTTTCTGTTTTTTCCTTGTTTTAGAGTATCGCAGAAAAGGAAAATCAAACGGTGTCCAATTGACCTGAAACTTCACGGAACTTATTTTTGGAAGAAAAGCAACCCGGAGACTTGGAGTCCACGTAAGGGAAGCAACGAGGAAGCCACGAGGTAGGGGGTGCGCCCACCCCTTGGGCGCGCCGTCCACCCTCGTGGGCCCCTCGTGGCTCCCCTGACATACTTCTTCCGCCTATATATCTCCATATACCCTCAAACGATCGGGGAGCACAATAGATCAGGAGTTCCGCCACCAGAAGCCTCCGTAGCCACCGAAAATCAATCTAGACCCATTCCGGCACCCTGCCGGAGGGGGGAACCCCTCTCCGGTGGCCATCTTCATCATCCTGGTGCTCTCCATGACGAGGAGGGAGTAGTTCTCCCTCGGGGCTGAGGGTATGTACCAGTAGCTATGTGTTTGATCTCTCTCTCTCTCTTGTGTTCTTGAGATGATACGATCTTGATGTATCGCGAGCTTTGCTATTATATTTGGATCCTATGACGTTTCTTCCCCCCTCTACTCTCTTATAATGAATCGAGTTTCCCCTTTGAAGTTATCTTATTGGATTGAGTCTTTAAACATTTGAGAACACTTGATGTATGTCTTGCCGTGCGTATCTGTGGTGACAATGGGATATCACGTGATTCACTTGATTTATGTTTTGGTGATCAACTTGCGGGTTCCGCCCATAAACCTATGCATAGGGTTGGCACACGTTTTCGTCGTGATTCTCCGGTAGAAACTTTAGGGCACTCTTTGAGGTTCTATGTGTTGGTTGAATAGATGAATCTGAGATTGTGTGATGCATATCGTATAATCATACCCACGGATACTTGAGGTGACATTGGAGTATCTAGGGGACATTAGGGTTTTGGTTGATTTGTGTCTTAAGGTGTTATTCTAGTACGTACTCTAGGGCTGTTTGTGACACTTATAGGAATAGCCCAACGGATTGATTGGAAAGAATAACTTTGAGGTGGTTTCGTACCCTACCATAATCTCTTCGTTTGTTCTCCGCTATTAGTGACTTTGGAGTGACTCTTTGTTGCATGTTGAGGGATAGTTATGTGATCCAATTATGTTATTATTGTTGAGAGGACTTGCACTAGCGAAAGTATGAACCCTAGGCCTTGTTTCAACACATTGCAATACCGTTTATGCTCACTTTTATCATTAGTTACCTTGCTGTTTTTATATTTTCAGATTACAAAAAGCATTATCTAATATCCACATATCACTTGTATCACCATCTCTTCGCCGAACTAGTGCACCTATACAATTTACCATTGTATTGGGTGTGTTGGGGACACAAGAGACTCTTTGTTATTTGGTTGCAGGGTTGCTTGAGAGAGACCATCTTCATCCTATGCCTCCTATGAATTGATAAACCTTAGGTCATCCACTTGAGGGAAATTTGCTACTGTCCTACAAACCTCTGCACTTGGAGGCCGAACAACGTCTACAAGAAGAAGGTTGTGTATGCATCAATCATCTTCATCATCTTCGTCATCTTCATCATCTTCCACCAGGTTGATATAAATGACAGCCACCTTGGGTCTTTCTGCTCTGAAGGAGAAGCTGATCAACTCACCACCAGTAAGACGCATGCGGTCGAGGAAACGGGCCCATCCATCTCCTCCAATCTGCGACATATTGCGTCCTTTCTCGACCTCCATAGTGTACAGCCCCCAGGAGCCTCAAATGTCACAGTGTCTCCTGTCAGTTTGTTGAATTTCAACCTCACATTGCATGGGATGATCTGTGTAAAAAAAGAAAAATGACACAATGCAGTAACGCCAACACTTAAAAAATAGTTGTTACATTTCATCTAATTTCTTACTGCCGCATGACAAAAACTCGGCTGGAAGTAGAAGCCGAACAGCTTGCCAGTTGCAAGGCTGCTGGCGCACCTTGACTTGCACAGTCGACATGGTGGTGGTGGCGCCATTTTCCTAAAGCAATATGAGCAAAGGATTAACGATCCACTTCACAGGAAAGAAAAACAGTAGCATGTGATATTTTTTGTTCTTCTTCAGTTATATTTTCATAGTGGAACCCGATCCCAAAAAGTAAACAACAAACTCTCAATTAACTTACTAACACCTTCTATAATAGAACCAACAGCTAGCAGGCCAATGCCAAATCAGCCAACAAGACTCACAGACAACAAGTTCTCAATTAGCTTACTAACACCTTCTAGAATATCTCTAGATGAAGAGATTCTTCCGCGAGAAGCAATTATAGGGGCACCTATTGCCAAAAAAACTATTTGGCCCCTACCAAAGGTATAATCCTAAGATCTGTAATAAGTTATCTACCAAATCAAGGTACCACCTACCAAGACACATTTCATCTAATTTAGCCCCTATTGCCTAAGATAACTGATTAAAAAAACAAGTGGCAAATTTAATTGGGGTTAACTTAGCACTTGCAAACTAAATACTTGTACCACCTACCAAAGCATTTCAACTAAATTAGCACCTACATTTTGCAAAAAATAACTTATTACAGAAAAACGCATCTAGTTATCCATATGAAATTCATAAGCCCTCGATGCATCTAGGTAGGGCAACCCTCGGGGGGTGCTGGCGAGGAGGGGGGATGGCATGGTGACCTCGGTCGGAGGTGCTGACGAGGGGAAGGTCGGTGACTTTCCTATGAGAGGGGGTGACGACAGCGGCCGGCGAGGGGATCGAGGGCAGTCGGCCAAAGGCGCCCGGCCAGAGGTTGCAGGTGGCGAGAGGGTGGAGGAGCAGCTAGCAGAGGGGCGGCGAGAGGGGCGGCGAGAGGGGGAGGAGCATTACCTACGGCGGCGGCGGTGGTGGCGCGCGGTGGCGGAGGAGAAACCCTTACCACAGCTGCCGGCGTCGGGCGGAGGGGGACGATGGAGAGATGAGCGTGCGGGGGCAGGCCGTGTGTTTTGTTTTGCTGTAGCAGTAGCGCGGGTACAGGGAGCGCGCTACTGCTAAGCCTAATATCATTAGCGCTTTGTCCTGAAAAAACGCTACTGCTACGGCTAAGCATGTAAAAATATCAAAAATATACATTGGTCATGATTGATCTTTTTGTGTAGAATCCAAATAGTCAACATGAATCCTCACCGTACCTGTATAGGCACAGGTGAAGATTCATATTGCAGCCACAAATCCTACACATACAGTTCAATGAAGACCAAGTGCTCGAGATAGTTTGAGAAGTAACATATTTAAGGTGGTAAACACCTTGTTCACTTAGCAGTATGGGACTAAACTTAATTAGTTGCAAGAGGGGATGATACTTAGCAGCAGCGAGTTTTAAAGAAAAACGCTGCTACTAAGTACTTTAGCAGTAGCACGTCCAGGAGAAGGGCACTACTACTATATCTAGCCTAGAGGCAACACCGTGGGAATTGTAGTAGTAGCGCTCGTTTGACCTAGAGCGCTACTACTACTGGGCTATTAGTAGCGGGGTCTTCTGAAGCTCGCTACTGCTAATTAGCAGTAGCGTTTGTTTTTAAACCTCATTGCTGCTAAGATTCTGTGTATAAGGTTCTCCCTAGTAGTGTCATATGGATCTCCAAGAGACCATTGTATTGAGAATCGAGAGAGAGAGAGAGATGAAGCCATCTAGCTACTAACTACAGACCTGAAGGTCCACAAAGAACTACTCATGCATCATCGGAGGTGGTGAACCCCATCCGAGACGGTGTCTAGATTGGATCTGGTGGTTCTGGATTCTGCGGTGGTTGGATGAATATTTCGTCAACTCTCCTAGGGTTCTGGTATTTTTGGGGTATTTATATAGCAAAGAGGCGGTTCGGGGGCACCCCAGGTGGGCACAACCCACCAGGGCGCGCCTGGGCCTCCTGGCGCGCCCTGGTGGGTTGTCCCTGAAGGAAATATGCCCTAGAGGCAATAATACAGTTATTATTTATTTCCTTATATCATGATAAATGTTTATTATTCATGCTAGAATTGTATTAACCAGAAACATGATACATGTGTGAATACATAGACAAACAGAATGTCACTAGTATGCCTCTACTTGACTAGCTCGTTGATCAAAGATGGTTATGTTTCCTGACCATAGACAAAGAGTTGTCATTTGATTAACGGGGTCACATCATTAGGAGAATGATGTGATTGACTTCACCCATTTCGTTAGCTTAGCACTTGATCGTTCAGTTTGTTGCTATTGCTTTCTTCATGACTTATACATGTTCCTATGACTATGAGATTATGCAACTCCCGTTTACCGGAGGAACACTTTGTGTGCTACCAAACGTCACAACATAACTGGGTGATTATAAAGGTGCTCTACAGGAGTCTCCGAAGGTACTTGTTGGGTTCGTATTTCGAGATTAGGATTTGTCACTCCGATTGTCGAAGAGGTATCTTTGGGCCCACTCGGTAATACACATCAGTTAAGCCTTGCAAGCATTGCAACTAATGAGTTGGTTGCGGGATGATGTGTTACGGAACGAGTAAAGAGACATGCTGGTAACGAGATTGAACTAGGTATTGAGATGCCGACGATCGAATCTCGGGCAAGTAACATACCAATGACAAAGGGAACAACGTATGTTGTTATGCGGTTTGACCGATAAAGATCTTCGTAGAATATGTAGGAGCCAATATGAGCATCCAGGTTCCGCTATTGGTTATTGACCGGAGACGTGTCTCGGTCATGTCTACATAGTTCTCGAACCCGTAGGGTCCGCACGCTTAAAGTTAGATGACGGTTATATTATGAGTTTATTTGTTTTGATGTACCGAAGGTAGTTTGGAGTCCCGGATGTTATCACGGACATGACGAGGAGTCTCGAAATGTTTGAGATGTAAAGATCGATATATTGGACGACTATGTTTGGACACGGGAAAGGTTCCGGAAGGTTTCGGACATTTATCGGAGTATCGGAGGTTACCGGACCCCCCCGGGAACTAATGGGCCTTGTTGGGCCTTAGTGGAGAGAGAGAGAGGGGCCGGCCAGGGCAAGAGACGCGCCCCCTCCCCTTGAGTCCGAATAGGACAAGGAAGGGGGGGCGGCGCTCCCCTTGCCTTTCCCCTCTCCCACTCCTTCCTCCCCCTCCTTCTTGGATTAGGGAAGGGAGGGGCAAACCTACTTAGAGTAGGTTTCCCCCTCCTAGGGCGCGCCACCACCTTGGCCGGCCCTCTCCTCCTCCCCCCTTTATATATGGAGGAGGGGGCACCCCATAGACACAACAATTGATCTCTTAGCCATGTGCGGTGCCCCCCTCCACCATAATCTATCTCAATCATATCGTAGCGGTGCTTAGGCGAAGCCCTGTGTCGGTAGAACATCATCATCATCACCACGCCGTCGTGCTGACGAAACTCTCCCTCAACACTCGGCTGGATAGGAGTTCGAGGGACGTCATCGAGTTGAACGTGTGCAGAACTCGGAGGTGCTGTGCATTCGGTACTTGATCGGTCGGATCATGAAGACGTGCGACTACATCAACTGCGTTGTGCTAACGCTTCCGCTTTCGGTCTACGAGGGTACGTGGACACACTCTCCCCTCTCATTGCTATGCATCACCATGATCTTGCGTGTGCGTAGGAATTTTTTTGAAATTACTATGTTCCCCAACAGTCCCCTCCTCGGGACTCCCCCAGGTGCAACTAGGGCCCAAAATGTTCCTTCTGGTCCATAAAAAATCTCCATAAAGTTTCATGGCATTTGGACTCCGTCCGATATTGATTTTCTGCAATGTAAAAAACACGGAAATAACAGGAACTGGCACTTGGCACTATGTCAATAGGTTAGTACCAAAAAATGATATGAAATGACTATAAAATGGTTATAAAACATCCAAGATTGATAATATAACAGCATGGAACAATCAAAAATCATAGATACGTTGGGGACGTATCAACATCCCCAAGATTAACTCCTACTCGTCCTCGAGTAGGTAAGTGATACAAATAGAATTTTTGACGTGGAGTGCTATTTAACATGTTATATCATATTATTTTCTTTATAGCATGGACATTTGGACTTTTATATGATTCAAAGCAATAGTCTAGTGTTGACATAATGATTTAGATACTCAAGCATATCAACAAGCAACCATGGCTTTCAAAATATCAATGTTAAAATAAGTTATCCCTACAAAATCATATAGTCTTGTCATGCCCTGTCTTCTTAACACAAAGTATTTATCATGCACAACCCCGATGACAAGCCGAGCAATTGGTTCATACTTTTTAACACGCTTCAGCTTTTTCAACTCTTACGCAATACATGAGCGCAAGCCATGGATATAGCACTACGGGTGGAATAGAGTATGATGATAGGGGTAAATATAGAGAAGACAAAAAAGTAAGAAAGTCTCACATCGATGCGGCTAACCAACGGGCTATGGAGATGCCCATCAATCGATATAAATGTGAGGAGTAGGGATTTCCATCCAACGAATGCACTAAGAGCTATAAGTGTATGAAAGCTCAATATGAAAACTAAGTGGGTGTGCATCTAATCCTATAAAATTCCCACTAGTATATGAAAGTGATAACATAGGAGGCTCTCCATATGAAAAACATGGTGCTACTTTGAAGCACAAGTGTGGTAAAGGATACTAAGGGCCTGTTTGGTTCATGGCTAACTTTGCCACAACTAAGCTTAGGCAAAGTGTGGCTGCCACAAAAGGTGTGGCTCACAAAATGACCACCACAAGTGTGGCAAGATTTGACAAAAAGTTGAGCCTATGACATGTGGACCAAGTGGCTAGAAAAGTGTGGCAATAAACCAAACACATGCCTAAGCTATTGGGGCATGACTAAGGTTAGGCTTGCCAAGCTTAGGCTGCAAACCGAACAGGCCCTAACAATGCCCCTTCTGTCTTTATTTATTTATTTATTTTCACTCTTTTTTCGTTTTCCCTCTTTTTCCTTTCTCTCTCTTTTTTCTCATTGTCCGGAGCCTCATCCCGACTTGTGGGGGAATCATAGTCTCTATCATCCTTTCCTCACTGGGGCACTGCTCTAAAAATGAATAATGATGATCATCACACTTCTATTTACTTATAACTCAAAAGAAATAAAAATTACAACTCGATACCTATGGCAAAGTATGACCCTATATGAATGCCTCTGGCATGTACCAGGATGTGCAATGATCTAGCGTAACATTTATGAAAAATGATGAACGGTGGCTAAGCCACAACTACTATGTCAGCTATATGGTCATGCAAAGAATATGACAGTGAATGCTCAAGTCATCAAACGGAAGCGGTGGAAGTTGCATGACAATATATCTCGGAATGGCCATGGAAAATCCATAATAGGTAGGTATGGTGGCTGTTTTGAGGAAGATATAATAAGGCTTATGTGTGATAGAGCGTATCATATCATGGCGTTTGGATGCACCTGCGAAGTTTGCACTGATGTCTACTACACAACCTTCTTCTTGTAGATGTTGTTGGGCCTCCAAGTGCAGAGGTTTGTAGGACAGTAGAAAATTTCCCTCAAGTGGATGACCTAAGGTTTATCAATCCGTGGGAGGCGTAGGATGAAGATGGTATCTCTCAAGCAACCCTGCAACCAAATAACAAAGAGTCTCTTGTGTCCCCAACACACCCAATACAATGGTAAATTGTATATGTGCACTAGTTCGGCAAAGAGATGGTGATACAAGTGAAATATGGATAGTAGATAATGGTTTTTGTAATATGAAAATATAAAAACAGCAAGGTAGCAAGTGGTAAAAGTGAGCACAAACGATATTGCAATGCTAGGAAACAAGGCCTAGGGTTCATACTTTCACTAGTGCAAGTTCTCTCAACAATAATAATATAATTGGATCATATAACTATCCGTCAACATGCAACAAAGAGTCACTCCAAAGTCACTAATAGCGGAGAACAAACGAAGATATTATGGTAGGGTACGAAACCACCTCAAAGTTATTCTTTCTGGTCGATCTATTCAAGAGTTCGTACTAGAATAACACGTTAAGACACAAATCAACCAAAACCCTAATGTGACCTAGATATTCCAATGTCACCTCAAGTATCCGTGAGTATGATTATACGATACGCATCACACAATCTCAGATTCATCTATTCAACCAACACAAAGAACTTCAAAGAGTGCCCCAAAGTTTCTACCAGAGAGTCAAGACGAAAACGTGTGCCAACCCTTATGCATAAGTTCACGAGGTCACGGTACTCACAAGTTGATCACCAAAACATACATCAAGTGGATCACGTGATATCCCATTGTCACCACAGATAAGCACATGCAAGACATACATCAAGTGTTCTCAAATCCTTAAAGACTCAATCCTATAAGATAACTTCAAAGGGAAAACTCAATTCATCACAAGAGAGTAGAGGGGGAGAAACATCATAAGATCCAAATATAATAGCAAAGCTCGCGATACATCATGATCGTACCACCTCAAGAACACGAGAGAGAGAGAGAGAGAGATCAAACACATAGCTACTGGTACATACCCTCAGACCCGAGGGTGGACTACTCCCTCCTCATCATGGAGAGCGCCGAGATGATGAAGATGGACACCGGAGAGGGATTCCCCCCTCCGGCAGGGTGCCGGAACGGGTCTAGATTGGTTTTCGGTACTTACGGAGGCTTCTGGCGGCGGAACTCCCGATCTATTCTGCTCCCCAATGTTTTTAGGGTATATTGATATATATAGGCGAAAAAGTCGGTTAGGGGAGCCACGAGGGGCCCACAAGGGTGGGGGCGCGCCCAGGGGGGCAGGCGCGCCTCCCTGCCTCGTGGCCACCTCGAAGCTTCCCTGACGTCTACTCCAAGTCTCCTGGATTGCTTCCGTTCCAAAAATAACTTTCCCGAAGGTTTCATTCCGTTTGGACTCTGTTTAATATTCCTTTTCTTCGAAACACTGAAATAGGCAAGAAAACAGCAATTTGGGCTGGGCCTCCGGTTAATAGGTTAGTCCCAAAAATAATATAAAAGTGTAAAATAAAGCCCGTTATCATCCAAAACAGATAATATAATAGCATGGAACAATCAAAAATTATAGATACATTGGAGACGTATCAAGTATCCCCAAGCTTAATTCCTGCTTGTCCTCGAGTAGGTAAATGATAAAAACAGAATTTTTGATGTGGAATGCTTCCTAACATATTTCTCAATGTAATTTTCTTTATTGTGGCATGAATGTTCAGATCCGAAAGATTCAAGATAAAAGTTTAATATTGACATAAAAATAATAATACTTCAAGCATACTAACTAAGCAATCATGTCTTCTCACAATAACATGGCCAAAGAAAGTTCATCCCTACAAAATCATATAGTTTGGTCATGCTCCATTTTCGTCACACAAGAATGCTCTCATCATGCACAACCCCGATGACAAGCCAAGCAATTGTTTCATACTTTAGTAATCTCAAACTTTTTTCAACCTTCACGCAATACATGAGTGTGAGCCATGGATATAGCACTATGGGTGGAATAGACTATAATGAAGGGGGTTATGTGGAGAAGACAAAAAGGGAGAAAGTCTCACATTGACGCGGCTAATCAATGGGCTAGGGAGATGCCCATCAATTGATGTCAATGCAAGGAGTAGGGATTGCCATGCAACGGATACACTGGAGCTATAAATGTATGGAAGCTCAACAAAAGAAACTAAGTGGGTGTGAATCCAACTTGCTTGCTCACAGAGACCTAGGGCACTTGAGGAGGCCCATTGTTGGGATATACAAGCCAAGTTCTATAATGAAAAATTCCCACTAGTATATGAAAATGACAAAACAAGAGACTCTCTATCGTAAAGATCATGGTGCTACTTTGAAGCACAAGTGTGGAAAAAGGATAGTAGAATTGCCCCTTTTGATTTTCCTTTTTTGGGGACAATGCTCTATTAATGATGATCATCACACTTCTATTTATTTACAACTCAATGATTACAACTCGATACTAGAATAAGATATGACTCTATATGAATGCCTCCGGCGGTGTACCGGGATGTGCAATGACTCATGAGTGACATGTATGAAAGAATTATGAACGGTGGCTTTGCCACAAATACGATGTCAACTACATGATCATGCAAGGCAATATGACAATGATGATGCGTGTCATAATAAACGGAACGGTGGAAAGTTGCATGGCAATATATCTCGGAATGGCTATGGAAATGCCATAATAGGTAGGTATGGTGGATGTTTTGAGGAAGATATAAGGAGGTTTATGTGTGATAGAGCGTATCATATCACAGGGTTTGGATGCACCGGCGAAGTTTGCACCAACTCTCAAGGTGAGAAAGGGCAATGCACGGTACCGAAGAGGCTAGCAATGATGGAAGGGTGAGAGTGCGTATAATCCATGGACTCAACATTAGTCATAAAGAACTCACATACTTATTATAAAAAATCTACAAGTCATCAAAAACCAAGTATTACGCGCATGCTCCTAGGGGGGTAGGTTGGTAGGAAAAGACCATCGCTCGTCCCCGACCGCCACTCATAAGGAAGACAATCAAATAACACCTCATGTTTCAAATTTATTACACAACGTTTACCATACGTGCATGCTACGGGACTTGCAAACTTCAACACAAGTACTTCCTCAAATTCACAACTACTCAACTAGCACAACTTTGATATCACTATCTCCATATCTCAAAACAATCATCAAGTATCAAACTTCTCTTAGTATTCAATGCACTTATATGAAAGTTTCTTATTATGCCTAAAAGCAAATTGCCATGTTGTCCTAAAGGACTCTCAAAATAATATAAGTGAAGCATGTGAGATCAATTATTTCTATAAAATAAAACCACCGCCGTGCTCTAAAAGATATAAGTGCAGCACTAGAGCAAAAACTATATAGCTCAAAAGATATAAGTGAAGCACATAGAGTATTCTAATAAATTCCAATTCATGTGTGTCTCTCTCAAAAGGTGTGTACATCAAGGATGATTGTGGTAAACTAAAAAGTAAAGACTCAAATCATACAAGACGCTCCAAGCAAAATACATATCATGTGGCGAAAAAAATATAGCTCCACGTAAAGTTACCGATGAACGAAGACGAAAGAAGGGATGCCTTCCGGGGCATCCCCAAGCTTAGGTTCTTGGTTGTCCTTGAATATTACCTTGGGGGTGCCTTGGGCATCCCCAAGCTTAGGCTCTTGTGAAGGAAATATGCCCTAGAGGCAATAATAAAGTTATTATTTATTTCCTTATTTCATTATAAATGTTTATTATTCATGCTAGAATTGTATTAACCAGAAACATAATACATGTGTGAATACATAGACAGACATAGTGTCACTAGTATGCCTCTACTTGACTAGCTCATTGATCAAAGATGGTTAAGTTTCCAAACCATAGACATGAGTTGTTATTTGATCAATGGGATCACATCATTAGGAGAATGATGTGATTGACTTGACCCATTCCGTTAGCTTAGCACTTGATCGTTTTTGTTTACTGCTATTGCTTTCTTCATGACTTATACATGTTCTTATGACTATGAGATTATGCAACTCCCGAATACCGGAGGAACACTTTGTGTGCTACTAAACGTCACAACGTAACTGGGTGATTATGAAGGTGTTCTATAGGTGTCTCCGATGGTACTTGTTGAGTTAGCATAGATCAAGATTAGGATTTGTCACTCCGATTGTCGGAGAGGTATCTCTGGGCCCTCTCGGTAATGCACATCACTATAAGCCTTGCAAGCAATGCAGCTAATGATTTAGTTGCGGGATAGTGCATTACGAAACGAGTAAAGAGACTTGCCAATAACGAGATTGAACTAGGTATTGGGATACCGACGATCGAATCTCAGGCAAGTAACATACCGATGACAAAGAGAACAACGTATAGTGTTATGCAGTTTGACCGATAAAGATCTTCATAGAATATGTAGGAACCAATATGAGCATCCAGGTTCCGCTATTGGTTATTGACCGGAGACATGTCTCAGTCATGTCTACATAGTTCTCGAACCCGTAGGGTCCGCACGCTTAAAGTTCTATAACGATCAGTTTTATGAGTTTATATGTTTTGATGTACCGAAGGTAGTTCGGAGTCCCGGATATGATCACGTACATGACGAGGAGTCTCTAAATGGTTGAGACATGAAGATTGATATATTGGAAGCCTACATTTGGACATCGGAAGAGTTCCGGGTAAAATCGGGGTTTTACCGGAGTACCGGAGGGGTTACCAGAACCCCCTGGGGGGCTAATGGGCCTTGTTGGGCCATAAGGGAAAGAGAGAGGGGCCGGCCTAGGGCAGGCAGCGCGCCCCCTCCCCTCTCGTCCGAATTGGACTAGGAGAGGGGGGGCCCCTTTCCTTCTCTTTCTCTCCCTTCCTTTCCCTCTCCTAGTAGGAGTAGGAAAGAGGGGAATCCTACTCCTACTAGGAGGAGGATTCCTCCTCCTGGCGCACCAACAAGGGCCGGCTGGCCTCCCCCTTGCTCCTTTATATACAGGGGCAAGGGGCACCTCTAGACACACAAGTTGATCACAAAGATCTCTCCCAGCCGTGTGCGGTGCCCCCCTCCACCATAATCCACCTCGGTCATACTGCAGCGGTGCTTAGGCGAAGCCCTGCCACGGTAGCCTCATCAACATCGTCACCACACCGTCGTGCTAACAAAACTCTTCCCCGAGCTCTACTGGATCGTGAGTTCGTGGGACGTCATCGAGCTGAACGTGTGTTGAACACGGAGGTGCCGTACGTTTGGTACTGAGGATCGGTCGATCGTGAAGACATACGACTACATCAACCGCGTTGTCATAACGCTTCCGCTTAACGGTCTACGAGGGTACGTGGACGACACTCTCCCCTCTCGTTGCTATGCATCACCATGATCCTACGTGTGCGTAGGAAAATTTTGAAATTACTACGTTCCCCAACAATGGCATCCGAGCCTGGTTTTATGCGTAGATGTTATATGCACGAGTAGACCACAAGTGAGTTGTGGGCGATACAAGTCATACTGCTTACCAGCATGTCATACTTTGGTTCGACGGTATTTTTGGATGAAGCGGCCCGGACCGACATTACGCATAAGCTTACGGGAGACTGGTTCTACCGACGTGCTTTGCACATAGGTGGCTGGCGGGTGTCAGTTTCTCCAACTTTAGTTGAACCGAGTGTGGATACGCCCGGTCCTTGAGAAGGTTAAAACAACACTAACTTGATGAACTATCGTTGTGGTTTTGATGCATAGGTAAGAACGGTTCTTGCTCAGCCCGTAGCAGCCATGTAAAACTTGCAACAAAGTAGAGGACGTCTAACTTGTTTTTGCAGGGCATGTTGTGATGTGATATGGTCAAGACATTATGCTATATTTATTGTATGAGATGATCATTTTTGTAACTGAGTTATCGGCAACTGGTAGGAGCCATATGGTTGTCGCTTTATTGTATGCAATGCAATCGCCCTGTAATTGCTTTACTTTATCACTAAGCGGTAGCGATAGTCATAGAAGCAATAGTTGACGAGACGATAACGATGCTACGATGGAGATCAAGGTGTCGTGCCGGTGACGATGGTGATCATGACGGTGCTTCGGAGATGGAGATCACAAGCACAATATGATGATGGCCATATCATATCACTTATATTGACTGCAAGTGATGTTTATCCTTTATGCATCTTATTTTGCTTTGATTGACGGTATCATTATAAGATGATCTCTCACTAAATTTCAAGATAAAAGTGTTCTCCCTGAGTATGCACCGTTGCCAAAGTTTGTCGTGCCGAGACACCACGTGATGATCGGGTGTGACAAGCTCTACGTCTACAATGGGTGCAAGCCAGTTTTGCACACGCAGAATACTCGGTTTAAACTTGATGAGCCTAGCATATGCAGATATGGCCTCGAAACACTGAGACCGAAAGGTCGAGCGTGAATCATATAGTAGATATGATCAACATAGTGATGTTCATCATTGCAAACTACTCCATCTCACGTGATGATCGGACGTGGTTTAGCTGATTAGGATCACGTGATCACTTAGATGATTAGAGGGATGTCTATCTAAGTGGGAGTTCTTAAGTAATATGATTAATTGAACTTAAATTTATCATGAACTTAGTACCTGATAGTATTTTGCTTATCTATGTTGTTGTAGATAGATGGCCTGTGCTGTTGTTCCATTGAATTTTAATGTGTTCCTTGAGAAAGCAAAGTTGAAAGATGATGGTAGCAATTACACGGACTGGGTCCGTAACTTGAGGATTATCCTCATTGCTGCACAGAAGGATTACGTCCTAGAAGCACTGCTAGGTGTGCCACCTGCACCGGTAACTGCAGACATTGTGAATGCCTGGCAGTCACGTGTTGATGACTACTCGATAGTTCAGTGTGCCATGCTTTACGGCTTAGAACCGGGACTTCAACGACGTTTTGAACGTCATGGACATATGAGATGTTCCAGGAGTTGAAGTTAATATTTCAAGCAAATGCCCGGATTGAGAGATATGAAGTCTCCAATAAGTTCTACAGCTGCAAAATGGAGGAGAATAGTTCTGTCAGTGAACATATACTCAGAATGCCTGGGTACCACAACCACTTGACTCAGCTGGGAGTTAACCTTCCTGATGATAGTGTCATTGATAGAGTTCTTCAATCGCTGCCACCAAGCTACAAGAGCTTCGTGATGAACTATAATATGCAAGGGATGGATAAGAAGATTCCCGAGCTCTTCACAATGCTAAAGGCTACGGAGGTATAAATCAAGGAGCGTCAAGTGTTGATGGTCAACAAGACCACCAGTTTCAGGAAAAAGGGAAGAAGGGGAACTTCAAGAAGAACGGCAAACAAGTTGCTGCTCAGGAGAAGAAACCCAAGTCTGGAGCTAAGCCTGAGATTGAGTGCTTCTATTGCAAACAAACTGGTCACTGGAAGCAAAACTGCCCCAAGTATTTGGCGGATAAGAAGGATGGCAAGGTGAACAAAGGTATATGTGATATACATGTTATTGATGTGTACCTTCCCAGAGCTCGCTGTAGCACCTGGGTATTTGATACTGGTTCTGTTGCTAATATTTGCAACTCGAAACAGGGACTACGGATTAAGCGAAGACTGGCTAAGGACAAGGTGACGATGCGCGTGGGAAATGGTTCCAAAGTCGAATAGATTGCTCGGCACGCTACCTCTACATCTACCTTCGGGATTAGTTTTATACCTAAATAATTGTTATTTGGTGCCAACGTTAAGCATGAACATTATATCTAGATCTTGTTTGATGCGAGACGGTTATTCATTTAAATATGAGAATAATGGTTGTTCTATTTATATGAGTAATATATTTTATGGTCATGCACCCTTGAAGAGTGGTCTATTTTTTGAATCTCGATAGTAGTGATACATATATTTATAATGTTGAAGCCAAAAGATGCAGAGTTGATAATGATAGTGCAACTTATTTGTGGCACTGCCGTTTGGGTCATATTGGTGTAAAGCGCATGAAGAAACTCCATACTGATGGACTTTTGGAATCACTTGATTATGAATCACTTGGTACTTGAGAACCATGCCTTGTGGGCAAGATGACTAAAACGCCGTTCTCCGAAACAATGGAGCGAGCAACAGACTTGTTGGAAATCATACATACTGATGTACGTGGTCCGATGAATACTGAAGCTCGCGGCGGGTATCATTATTTTCTCACCTTCACAGATGATTTGAGAAGATATGGGTATATCTACTTAATAAAACATAAGTCTGAAACATTTGAAAAGTTCAAACAATTTCAGAGTGAAGTGGAAAATCATCATAACAAGAAAATAAAGTTTCTATGATCTGATCGTGGAGGAGAGTATTTGAGTTATGAGTTTGGTCTACATTTGAAACAATGTGGAATAGTTTCGCAACTCACGCCACCTGGAACACCACAGCGTAATGGTGTGTCCGAACATCGTAATCGTACTTTACTAGATATGGTGCGATCTATGATGTCTCTTACTGATTTACCGCTATCGTTTTGGGGTTATGCTTTAGAGATGGCTGCATTCATGTTAAATAGGGCACCATTAAAATCTACTGAGACGACGCCTTATGAACTATGGTTTGGCAAGAAACCGAAGTTGTCGTTTCTTAAAGTTTGGGGCTGCGATGCTTATGTGAAAAAGCTTCAACCTGATAAGCTCGAACCCAAATCAGAGAAATGTGTCTTCATAGGATACCCAAAGGAAACTATTGGGTACACCTTCTATCACAGATACGAAGGCAAGACATTCGTTGCTAAGAATGGATCCTTTCTAGAGAAGGAGTTTCTCTCGAAAGAAGTGAGTGGGAGGAAAGTAGAACTTGATGAGGTAATTGTACCTGCTCCCTTATTGGAGAGTAGTTCGTCACACAAACCGGTTCCTATGACACCTACACCAATTAGTGAGGAAGCTAATGATGATGATCATGAAACTTCAGATCAAGTTACTACCGAACCTCGTAGGATCCGCACCAGAGTGGTACGGTAATCCTGTTCTGGAGGTCATGTTACTTGACCATGATGAACCTACGAACTATGAGGAAGCGATGATGAGCCCAGATTTCGCAAAATGGCTTGAGGCCATGAAATCTGAGATGGGATCCATGTATGAGAACAAAGTGTGGACTTTGGTTGACTTGCCCAATGATCGGCAAGCCATTGAGAATAAATGGATCTTCAAGAATGGAAGACAGATGCTGATAGTATAGATCCTACTTAAAGCTAGATTGCGCAAGATTCCGTGGGATCCACGCTCATTTATATACATGATCTACGTTCTCAGCGCAGATGCTGCCGAATGCTACTAGCCTCCTGTAATCCTCCACCTGTATGTTTCGTATCGGCCCTGACCAGATACACCGTTGGGGGCCTCTTTATTTTTTTAAAGTCCGGAGACTCATCCCAACTTGTGAGGGAATCATAGCCATCCATTTGATAACCTCACATGGGACAATGTTCTAATAATGATGATCCTCACACTTTTATTTACTTACAACTCAATATTACAACTCGATATCTAGAACAAGGATATGACTCTATATGAATGCCTCCGGCGGTGTACTGAGATGTGCAATGATCTAGCGTAGCAATGGCATCAAAAAAACGGACAAGCCATGAAAACATCATGCTAGCTATCTTACGATCATGCAAAGCAATATGACAATGAATGCTCAAGTCATGTATATGATGACGATGAAAGTTGCATGGCAATATATCTCGGAATGGCTATGGAAATGCCATGATAGGTAGGTATGGTGGCTATTTTGAGGAAGGTATATGGTGGGTTTATGGTACCGGCGAAAGTTGCGCGGTACTAGAGAGGCTAGCAATGATGGAAGGGTGAGAGTGCGTATAATCCATGGACTCAACATTAGTCATAAAGAACTCACATACTTATTGCAAAAATCTATTAGTCATCGAAACAAAGTACTACGTGCATGCTCCTAGGGGGATAGATTGGTAGGAAAAGACCATCGCTCATCCCCGACCGCCACTCATAAGGAAGACAATCAATAAATACCTCATGCTCCAACTTCGTTACATAACGGTTCACCATACGTGCATGCTACAGGAATCACAAGCCTCAACACAAGTATTTCTACAATCCACAACTACCCACTAGCATGACTCTAATATTACCATCTTTATATCGCAAAACTATTGCAAGGAATCAAACATATCATATTCAGTGATCTACAAGTTTTATGTAGGATTTTATGACTAACCATGTGAATGACCAATTCCTGTCATCTCTATAAATAGATATAAGTGAAGCAAGCGAGTTTAATTCTTTATACAAAAGATATGCCCATGCTCTAACAAATATAAGTGAAGCAAAAGAGCATTCTACAAATGGCGGTTTTCTATGTAAAGAGAAACAGGCAATCCAGACTTCAAATGATATAAGCGAAGCACATGAAGCATTCTATAAAGCCATACTCAAAATATATAAGTGAAGTGCAAAGAGCATTCTATAAATCAACCAAGGACCATATCATACCAGCATGGTGCATAAAATAAAAATGAAAACTAAATGCAAAAGACGCTCCAAGATTGCACATATCGCATGAACGAAACGAATCCGAAAACATACCGATACTTGTTGAAGAAAGAGGGGATGCCTTCCGGGGCATCCCCAAGCTTAGATGCTTGAGTCTCCTTGAATATTTACTTGGGGTACCTCGGGCATCCCCAAGCTTGAGCTCTTGCCTCTCTTCCTTCTTCTCACATCGAGACCTTCTCGATCATCGAACACTTCATCCACACAAAACTTCAACAGAAAACTCGGTAAGATCCGTTAGTATAATAAAGCAAATCACTACTCTAAGTACTGTTGCAAACCAATTCATATTTTGTTTTTGCATTGTGTCTACTGTAATATAATTTTTTCATGGCTTAATCCACTGATATAATTTGATAGTTTCATCAAAACAAGCAAACTATGCCTCAAAAACAGAATCTGTCTAAAACAGAACAGTCTGTAATAATCTGAACATTCACCATACTTCTGATACTTAAAAAATTCCGCAAAAATTAATAAAAATAAAAAAATTGTATAGAAATACAGTGCAAAAAGAATCATAATCATTTGACGTTCCAGCAAAAAACGAAAAATCGCGCACTACAGCCAAAGTTTCTGTCCTGTACCGTACAAACCATCAAGCAAATGTAAACATCCTAAAGGCAAACCTTGGCACATTATTTTTATATTTAAAGTTTATAAAAGCACACAACAGAAATAAATGACTCTCTAAAACTTCTGGGTTGTCTCCCTGGCAGCACTTTCTTTAAAGCCATTAAGCTAGGCATATAGTGCTCAAGTAATGGATCCACCCGGATCCCAAGGTATATCAAAGCCAATTTTAATTAACAATGATTTGTAATTTAGTGGTGAGCACAAGGTAACATATATCATGTAATGACAAAGTCTAACTCTCTTCCTATGCATCGGCATGTCATAAAAGAACAATTCATGCACACAAAGTAAAGGCCAATGCATAGTATAAACAGTTTCTTGCAATTTTATCATATTGGAAACATAGAGAGGTGGAGATATAGTTCCTCTCTCATAATAATTGCAAGTAGGAGCAACAAGCACATGCATATTATATTCATCAAAATCATCATGTGCAATAGTAAAAGGCAACCCATCAATATAATCCTTAATAAGTGCAAACTTCTCCGATATAGTGTAGTCGGGAGAATTCAAAAAGATAATAGGACTATCATGCGTGGGTGCAATAGCAACAATTTCATGTTTAACATAAGGAACTATAGAAAGTTCATCTCCATAAGCATAATTCGTATTGGCATCTTGGCCACAAGCATAGCAAGCATCATCAAAAAGGGATATTTCAAAAGAATCAACGGGATCATAACAATCATCATAGCAATCATCCTTCGGTAAGCACAAAGGGAAATTAAACAACGTATGAGTTAAAGAGTTACTCTCATTAGAAGGTGGGCACGGGTAGCTAATCCGCTCTTCCTCCTTTTGTTCTTCGCTCTCCTCCTCATCTTCTTCATCCAATGAGCTCACAGTTTCATCAATTTCTTCTTCCATAGACTCCTGCAAAATATTAGTCTCTTCTTGGACAACGGAGACTTTCTCAATAAGTGCATTAATATCATAATTGTATTCATAATTCTCATAACAATATTTAAGGATATCTAAATTTTCAGGTCTATAAACCGAATCATCAAAATCTTCAAACTCTTTAAACATAGATTCAATTTCATAAGCACCCATAAAAGCAACAAATTCTTCTATTTGTTCCACATCATAGTAATCATATATACCTCTAGCATAAGAAGCTAAGGTTTTATTATCATTAAATTCGCATGAAAAGGGAAGGTGTGGAGCCTTCATCCTAGAGCAACAAGTATAATCATATCTCAAGCATAGTTGCCTAGCATACCACTTCAATATATGAATTTGATCCCATAATAGTTTCCCTTTTTGTGTCAAGCGGTAATCCCTAAAGTATTCACGTTGATCCAACATTACTCCCATTACATAATTGAATGGGGTTTTCTCAGGATTATTAAACTAGTACATAATAGTTTTCACATAACCAGCATCGAGGGTTTTAGGAGGTTCCCCATCTCCATGAGTAGCAAGTACACCTAATTTTTTTGGTATTTCATGTTCCATATCCATAACTAAAGATAGAGAACAACTAAGAACAGCAAATAAAAATTACTTCGTGATAAAGCAAACAAGCACACACGAGAATATTCACCCCACGCTATTGCTCCCCGGCAACGGCGCCAGAAAAAGGTCTTGATAACCCACAAGTATAGGGGATCGCAATAGTTTTCGATAAGTAAGAGTGTCGAATCCAACGAGGAGCTAAAGGTAGAACAAATATTCCCTCAAGTTCTATCGACCACCGATACAACTCTACGCACGCTTGACGTTCGCTTTACCTAGAACAAGTATGAAACTAGAAGTACTTTGTAGGTGTTGTTGGATAGGTTTGCAAGATAATAAAGAGTACGTAAATAAAAAGTAGGGGCTGTTTAGATAAAGAAACAATAAAGTAAATATAGCAAGTGTGGAAAAGTGGTGATAGGATTTGTGAAATTGTCCCTAAGCAATTGACTACTTTACTAGACCGATAGCAAGTATTATGTGGGAGAGGCCACTACTAGCATGTCATCCTGACTTGGAATTCTATGCACTTATGATTGGAACTATTAGCAAGCATCCGCAACTACTAATGTTCATTAAGGTAAAACCCAACCATAGCATTAAGGTATATTGGTCCCCCTTCAATCCCGTATGCATCAATTTCTATGCTAGGTTGAAGCTTCTGTCACTCTTGCCCTCCAATACATAGTCCTATCAACATACAACTAACCCTAGGGGGTGATTCACGTGCGCAATCATATGATGGGCACCAAAGGACAGCAACATAACCACAAGCAAATTAAATCAATCATAGCAATTCATCAACCACCGATAGGACAACGAAAATCTACTCAGACATCATAGGATGGCAACACATCATTGGATAATAATATGAAGCATAAATCACCATGTTCAAGTAGAGGGTATAGCGGGTTGCGGGAGAGTGGACCGATGTAGATAGAGGGGGGGAAGGTGATGGAGATGTTGGTGAAGATGCCGGAGGTGTTGGTGTAGATCGCGGTAATGATGATGGCCCCCGGTGGCACTCCAGTGCCACCGGAAGTGAGGGGGAGAGAGCCCCCCTCCTTCTTCTTCTTCTTCCTTGACCTCCTCCCTAGATGGGAGAAGGGTTTCCCCTCTGGTCCATGGCCTCCATGGCAAGGGAGGGGCGAGAGCCCCTCCGAGATTGGATATGTCTCTCTGTCTCTCTCTATTTCTGTGTTCTTATATTCTTCCCTTTCACCGTTTCTTATATTCCCGGAGATCCGTAACTCCGATTGGGCTGAAATTTTAACACGGTCTCTATCCGGAAATTAGCTTTCTTGCGGAGAAAAAGGGCACCAACCGCCTTACGGGTGGCCCACGAGGGTCAGGGGCGCGCCCAGGGGGGTAGGCGCGCCCCCCTGCCTCGTGGCCACCTCGGGCACCGTCTCGTCTGGATTTTTCTTCCCAAAAATCATATATATTCCAAAAAAATCTCCGTCAGTTCTTATCCCGTTTGGACTCCATTTGATATGGATATTCTGCGAAACAAAAAACATGCAACAAACAGGAACTGGCACTGGGCACTGGATCAATATGTTAGTCCCAAAAATAGTATAAAAAGTTGCCAAAAGTATATGAAAGTTCAATAATATTGGCATTGAACAATCAAAAATTATAGATACGACGGAGACGTATCAGCATCCCCAAGCTTAATTCCTGCTCGTCCTCGAGTAGGTAAATGATAAAAAGATAATTTTTGATGTGGAATGCTACCTAGCATAATCTTGATCATGTAATCTAATCATGGCATGAATATTAAGATACGAGTGATTCAAAGCAATAGTCTATCATTTGACATAAAAACAATAATACTTCAAGCCCACTAATAAAGCAATCATGTCTTTTCAAAATAACAAGGCCAAAGAAAGTTATCCCTACAAAATCATATAGTCTGG